>NC_064856.1:74468733-74738733 GCF_024139225.1 Suncus etruscus
AAACTACAGACCAAAATTCGGCTTCAGTCATTGTGCAGTCAAAAGAAATTTCAGTACCAAAGACTGCCAAAGTTCCCTGCTGGCTAAGTAGATTTGCAACTCAAAGATTGAGTTCAGCCAGTTGTCAGCAACCTGTTTTTCTGGTCTCAGCTTTTTGGTGGTAAACAATAGCTTCTGCCTTTCTTGCATTTCACTATTCCGGCAGGTTGCAAAATCTGTAGCAAAATCAGTTTCTCTTTCTTTGTTATAAGAACATTCTTTCTAAACTAGAAACACCCCTATCACTTCCTTACCTTTTAGCTGGAGATTCTTTTCACCTGTATCAGCTAGTTCCTTGGTATGTAAGGCCTGCTATCATGGTCTTTCTTCTCCTAAGATTCGCTGCCCTTTGTTTCCTCGGAAATACTTTGCATATCAGAGTTGTGCTTAAAATGTCATCAGCTGAAAAAGTAAAGTTTGTCTCACGTCTCTCTCATGTCTGATAGACCCGAGTCCCCATACAATGTATTTTATGTGGTCTCATTATTTCATATTTCATATTTGGCCACTCGTGTTACCCTTTTTCCCCTTGTGAATGATTTTCAACCCCACTAGAAGATGCTGAGATGCTAGATGCCTGCAGCAAGTAAGATCTGAACTCTACGAGGTAAGTGTTGCCCAAATGTTAAAAAAAGAACTTTCACTCAAAGAATCTTTCTATGCAAAGTAATTTATAATATTCTATCTCTCGATCTTGTTGCAAAAATCAAGTAGCTCGTTTATGTATCTCTCATTCATCTTGCAAAATACAAGTAGTTTCTTTATACTGTAAGCATCACTTAGGTAGAGTGTCCCAAATTTTATCCTTTCAACATTTCCCCCAAATTAAGTAAAACCTTAACTTTTTATATTATTTTAATCTCCTAGGTTTATTTATACTTTATTTTGTTTGGATTCATTATATTCATTTGATGAATTTATTCTCTACAGGAATCTTTGTTTTTTTACAAAATCATCAGAATCATAAAAATAGTGACTGTATTTTACCATATTGTATTTAACATGCAGCTTGCAATTACTATACTAATCAAGGTTCTTGATAGAATAAGTCTCCAACTATAACATAGTTTACATATATTGTGAAACTTGGTTACAATGCAGTCAATAAATCTAGGAAATCTGGTAGTATATTTTAAAAACTATAGAAAATTGAATATATAGACTGTGGTTAATATCTGAAGGTCTATAAATCAGAAATACTGAGAATATGCAAGGATTAATAATCAGTTACAACAGATAAAGTGAAATTTTCACTTTCATCTCCCTTTTGTCCTCAAAAGAATGGCTTGCTTAAGAAGTGGCCTCTTTCTATGCTCAGTACTGATTTGGTAGTTTCATTTACTATTCTTTAAAGAATCCCAATGATAATCTCTCCTGGAAACATCATTAGAAACACAGATAGAAATAATGTTTAACCAGGTTTATGGACATAAATAGGACCAATCAATTTGGTAACAGCAATTAATCAGCAAACTATACAATTAATAACTTTAGAATAAACACATGAAAATACATTTCAGTGATTATACAATTTAAATTATTTCAAACTTAATGTGTTTTCCTACTACTGAGAGCTTTATAGTAATAGACTAAAAACAAGAGGCTTAAAAATATTCATAATTTTCTTAGCAGGTTAGTTTATGCCTAAGGTTGAACATCTGGTGATAAATTAGGAAAAACTCACCACAAATATATAATTAAATCTAGCTTTTAAAATATAACTAGAGATATAAAAAATTAGAACACTAAATCATATAATAAAAAACAAGGCAAATAATTATTGATTTGGCTTTACTTATGGCCAATGTGATGCGAATTTTCTGGATAGCTTACTATAACTGAAAATACATCATAAAAATAAAAAAAGGTTCAGATTAAAATTGTGGCCTTTTTACATATCTTAATTAATTTATTCAAATTAATTATTTCATCCATAAAACTATAATGCAATAAATTTTGCATTTGATAATTTTTAATTTAGCATATTAATATAGCTTATTGAGAATGCTTATGAATTGATTTCTCATTGCTCTATGTAATCAACTGTTCCTAAAGACTTGGGGTTTTAATTTAACTTAAAATTTTTTAAATATCTTTTAAAATAGTATTCACTTATTTTCTTTTTAATAAAAGCTGAGAACCCCCCCCCAAAAAAAAGGGGGGTGTGGAGAGATATCACAGCGGCGTTTGCTTTGCAAGCAGTCAATCCAGGACCAAAGGTGGTTGGTTCGAATCCCGGTGTCCCATATGGTCCCCCGTGCCTGCCAGGAGCTATTTCTGAGCAGACAGCCAGGAGTAACCCCTGAGCACTGCTGGGTGTGGCCCATAAACCAAAAAAAAAAAAAAAAAGAAAAGAAAAAAAAGCTGAGAAAGTTTATTCATGATCTATAAAATAATCATTTAACTTTAAGTGGTCTCCTTTTTGAACTCAAGATCTCTAAAAACAGGTGATTAATAATACTGTGTTTAACACAGTAATAAAAATTAAATATCCAAAATCTGACTAAGAAGATATAATTACAGAGAAAATGTTTTTTTTTTAATTTGAAGCTACTATTAAGTTCTTTAAAACTCCTGGGTTTTATATTTCATTACTGATGTAACATAGATTTGTAATTTACAAATGTGTATATGTTGCTGAAATACAATGTTACCACACCAAAATCACAATAACTATAGAACCAGTATACCTTCTCCACGGAAATTGATGATTTTTGTGCATTATCCTTTATTATAGATACTTATTTTCTCTTTCAGAGCCAAAATCTTTTTACATTTCCTCAATTTCATGTTTTTTTTTATAACAAATCTAAAGGCACAATGTGACTAGAGTGATAGTACCACATGTAAGACACTTTCCTGGTATAAAGTTGACATAGGTTCACTATCAGGCAACACACATGTTCCATAAACTTTTCAGGAGTTATCCCTAAAATATACAGAAACAAGAGTAAGCCCTGAAATCTGGCTGTGGCCTTAAAACAAGCAAACAATAACAAAGCCCATATGAAGGGCACATTTCAGTATTTCTAGAATTAGTCCTTATTTTTCTATTGTTTAAATTAGTATGGCATTCTTGATTCATCTACAGTGTAGCAAAAAGCAATATTTTGTGAACCAAATAATTTCAATGTGTTATATATTACATTGTATTTATCCATTTATCTATTAATGGACAAGGGTATTTTTTTCTATATTTGTGTTGAAATAACAGTAATGAATTTGAATATTCATATATGTTTTTACATTAGTAGTTTTAGCTTTTATCTTTATATACCTACACATATTTTCTTGTCTTCTTTGAGATAAAATACCAGGAAATAAACTAGAGATGGTGAATTTTATTATAATGTGTAATTTGATTGATTGCTTGCTTTGGGGGCCACATCTGTTAGTGTTTCGAGTATACTCCTGACTTCATTATGAGGGATCACTCTAGAGGGGGCTCAAGGGACCATATATGAAGCCAGAAATCAGGATCAGCTATTTGCATTCCAAGCACCCTCCTTCCACGGTATTATTGCTTTTGACCCTATTCTTTAAATTTAGTAATTCGTTCAGAGAGCAATGAGTTTTATTATAAAATTGATAAAGAATTTTAAAATATATTAAAGTATAAAATGATCTTATAAAGGTATTACTTGAGCATATTTTAACTAAAAGTTATTTTAAATAAAATATTGGTAGGAGATATATTTATTAATTATTTTTTCATTAACATCATTACTATCTTGGGGTCACATCTGGCTATGATAAATGTTAAATCCTGGCTCTGAGCTCTGAAATCACTTACAATGATGCGTAGAGGAATACATGTGCTAGCCAGAATTAAACCTGGCCTGTTCCATACAAGACAAGTTCTTCTAAACAGATTACTATCTTTCTAGCATACGGAGATACATATAAAATATTTTAGCAACAAAATGCACGATTATATTATTAGATAAAAGAATAAGAAAATTATCTGATCTTTAAAGATATTTTGCAGATATAGTTTTGTGAAACAGGTTTATGATATTTTTCTTCAAAATATTTAAGTAATAAAATTAATTGATGTTAAACAAAGAAAATGAAAGGCAATAAGATCATTCAATTAGTCAATATTTACAATTGGTACGTCAAAATTTGTCAACTTTTTACCACTATAGAGACTAGCATCAAAGTTGGGAAAAGTTGATAAATTTATATTTACCTTGAACCACATAAGACATATAAATACGCACTATGCATTTATCATTATATATTCTTGTAAAGATAAAGTATAAAAATTTAGACTGGTGAGCTTTGTTCCTGTAAATAACATGTAAGAAAGCTCAGGAATATTTTAAATCAAGAATAGGATGTATGGGGCCGAAGAGATAGCAAAGTAACATTTACCTTTCAAGCAGCCTACTCAGAACCTAGGGTGGTTGGTTCGAATCCCGGCGTCCCATATGGTCCCCCGTGCCTGCCTGGAGCTATTTCTGAGCAGATAGCCAGCAGTAATTCAGGAATTACTGCTGGCTGTGCCCCCCTAAAAAAAGACTTGAGATTGAAATTTTTGAGATAATCAACTCATTTCATGTAATCATCAAACTTCATGCTAAAATTTTCAGTTTTGAGTACAAAAAATAACTAAACACTAAAGTTAATCTTGATATCAGATATATGGATGTTGATATTTTAATACATTAATTTAAAGCATAATATCTAAAATAGGCAGTACACAACAAGTAATAGAAAAGGACATATAAATTGGCAAATAAATAAATCAACTCATGTATTTTCAATTTTTCTTTCATCTTTGCATGTATTTCTTCCTTCTTTGCATTAACAAGTAACACATTTCATTTGACAATGACATATTCTTTTTCAGCTTTAGCAAGGATGTAAGAAGTTATGTAGAGGTATTTGGGCCAATCAGATGTGAGGAGCAACTGTGAAAAGATCAATCTGTATGTTAAAAGAATAATGATTTTCCACTCATAATTCTTTTAATACTGATCAGTATTCTAAATATACCAAATCTGTGGTACTTAAATACTTCTTTTATAAAGCAAAAGTCAAGTGAGAGCCTAGATTTACAGTAATCTATTCTAAAGCTATTCATATTTACATCCTTACTCATATTATTATGGAGATTGAAGACAATATGTGCAGTCTACCTTAATATATTTAAGCCTATTAAGCACAGTGAGGTTTTAGTTACATAATTCTAACAGAATTGTGTGGAAATTAAAATGCATAAAATATAGAGTCAGAGGAAAGAATAATAAGCAGTAAAAATATCTGGATGAGAAAAAAGAAGAAAGAAACAGGAAGGAACAAAAGAAGGGTTGAAGAATGGATGAAGGAGAGAATGTTGTAAAGAAAGAACCAGAGAATGAAGGAAGTAACAAAGAATAAAAGAAAGAAGTACTAAGAAAGAGAGTGAAGGAGGAAGATAAGGCAGGGAGAGAAAATGTGAGGAAGGAAGAAGGACATCACATCTAAATAACAAAGACTGCAGGTGAGAATATATGATTCTGTAAAAGTATATATCCCTAGAAAAGTTTAGCCCTATAGAAAATACACATAATAAAATTATAAGACTACTTCCTGGTAACAACAGCAGTGGTGGCAGGTGTGGCATTTTTGTCCCAAAGACACTTTGACACTGCTCAAGTGAACAGAAAGAGCATGAATATAAATGAGAAAATTTTAAACAAATAAAAGGACTGAAAAACTTGAAAGATGAAATGAAAACCTCATTAGAATGACTCTCCAATAGAGTAACAGCACCTGAAGACAGAATCACTGAGCAGGAAAATGAGATGCATAACAACTCCATACAACAGAAAAAGAAACTTATAACAAATAACCAGGCAATGTGAAAAGTCCTTAAAAATGTAAACATATGAAAATATAAATGTTTATTACACTCAACAAATATAACATAAGGATCATTGGATTCCCAAAAGTTCAGGAAAATAAAAGCCATGAAGTATCAACAGTCATGCAGAGAAATCCCAGAGCTAAGTAGTGCATGCAACCAGATCCTTCATGCTCAAAAAGTACCAACTAAATGGTATCCAAAGAAAGGCACCTCATCACAGTGATCGAACTTCACAGGTTGGAATGGAATACTGAAAGCAGCAAGATCAAAAGGCAAATTAAATTTAAATCAGCATGCCTAAGATTTACAACAGATTTGATAAAAAAAAATCCTTCAAGGCCAGAAAGCAGTGGTGGGATATAGGAAAAAAAAATTAATGCATCAAGAGTATTTCACTCAGACAAACATACATTCAGTTTTAAATGAAGAACATATAGTTCAGTGGAAAGGAAGAAAGAAAGAAAGGAAGGAAGAAAGAAAGAAAGAAAGAAAGAAAGAAAGAAAGAAAGAAAGAAAGAAAGAAAGAAAGAAAGAAAGAAAGAAAGAAAGAAAGAAAGAAAGAAAGAAAGAAAGAAAGAAAGAAAGAAAGAAAGAAAGAAAGAAAGAAAGAAAGAAAGAAAGAAAGAAAGAAAGAAAGAAAGAAAGAAAGAAAGAAGAGAAAGAAAGAAAGAAAGAAAGAAAGAAAGAAAGAAAGAAAGAAAGAAAGGAAGGAAGGAAGGAAGGAAGGAAGGAAGGAAGGAAGGAAGATAGAAAGGAAGGAAGGAAGGAATAAAGAAACAAACAAACAAACAAAGAAACAAAGAAAAAGGAAGGAAGGAAGGAAGGAAGGAAGGAAGGAAGGAAGGAAGGAAGGAAGGAAGGAAGGAAGGAAGGAAGGAAGGAAGGAAGGAAGGAAGGAAAGGAGGAAAGAAGGAAAGAAAGAAACAACTCTGAAACTTTAGAAACTCAAAAGCAGCATCAAAAGATGTACTGAATGGTCTACTTTAAGTCAAGGCAGAACTACAGACATGTCAATATCCTACATGAAGATGACAATTATCACTTTCAATGTCAATGAACTATATGCACCAGTTAAGAGACACAGAGTGGCAATATGAATCAAAAGCTAAATACAGCATTATGTTGCCTACAAGAAACATATCTGAGTACTCAAAACAAACATAAACTCAAAGTCAAAAGTTGTACTACAGTCATTAAAGCAAAAACTCCCTTTAAAAGGCTGAAATGGCCATAATAATATGACCCCATCTATGAACATTTTTGTAATTACAGTGCTTAAGTAAAGAATTTATTTAAAATAGTCACAATAAAATAAAATTATAAAGTGAATAAGACACATCTGTCATAGCATTTAGTATACAATATTTGTGTTTTCTAAAACATTTTGGTTAATCTTTGTATATTTTTATAGCTATGATAATATAGTATTTTATGGTTTATTTTTTAGATTAGATTTTATTTTATTTTTAATATAATATTTATTTTAATCATAGTGGCTTACATATCATTGACAATAGTATTTGAGGTACATATTAACATAAAAACAGGGGAATTCCCATAACCGAATTGTCCTCCCTCCACCTCCGCTCCCATCCTACCTCCCATATCTTCCTCCCTCACCCCTGGGGCTGCTAAAATAAGTGGTCCCCTCTGTGCCTAGCTTACTACTTAGAGGTCCTACACCTGTTTGGTCTTGGTACCCCCCTTATTTCCCACTCTAATTGGGAAGCAGGACTAGATAGTTCAAGTTATTGGTTTTGTTTGAAGAAGAGAAAGGTACTAAACTGGGGGGAAAAAATCAAATGCGCTGGAAATGGGCAGAGTCCTTCTGGAGACTCTTATCCTAGGTTTAAGAGACGAAGGGGGAAAGGAGGGTGAAACACCACAACAGTACAAAAAGAAATGTCAAGTAAAATATCCAGTGAGCACTCCAACAATGAAGATAAACACCACATAAAGGCCATGGTCTTGAGATAAAAAACATGGCAGAGCACATAAAGGAAGAAAAAAAAAGAAAGAAAAAAATGTAAATGGAGACAACAACTTCAATATCCACACCAAAACAAAGAAATTGACAAAAACTAGAAAAATAACTAAAAAAGAAAATTGTTTTGTGCTTTTTTGCCTTTTTTTTTCTTTTTCTTCCCTCCTGCACAGCCACAATAAATAATGGGGTCATTCAAAAAGGAATTCCCTCGGCCTAAGAGATACAGGGTTTCTCCGCCCTTGAAGTATATTGTCATGGGATTAACTATAGACTCCTGTCAGGTTCATTTACTCTCTTCTTGGTTCTCTTGTGGTATATGGAAGACTTCTGCATCATCCTGGGTGATAAAATCAGAGCCCTGTATCTAGAGATCTCAGTGTCTAGACAGGTCAGGGATTGGAACTTATGATGAAGTCTTTCTTTGTGGTTCTAGACGTTCTGTTCCCTCAGTGTCATTTTAATCCTTCTTCTGTGGTTGGTGGTCTTGGTCTTTGCGCTGATTCTAGGGTGGTGCCTGGGATAGCATCTTTCGTTATATTTCCAGAAGACCCATTCTATTGCAAAATGTCTCAGATAGACCTCTGGAACTAGAGGTCATGGTTGTTGTGCAGGTCATAGCTCAATCCCTAGACTAGGGCTTTTTTATTGGTTCCAGGATACATACAGTCAAGTCATGGTTCTATCAGACAGTCATCTGTAAATCTCGATCTTGGCATTTGGACAGACCAAAGGGTGACAAGTCTTCTGATTTTGTCTTTTTAGCTGGTGAGGTAGGATAACCTGCTCTTAGGTCAAGTTGTTCCCAGTTTCCTCGTTGTCAGGATATCATATTAGTGCTGGCAGTTGTTGGTGTCCGAGCAGTATTAAGGATGTCCAAATGGGATATGTTTCTTGTGGATGTTGTGAAGAACTGTGTCATGTCTATGTCTGTGATCCAGAGTTCAAGGCTGGATGGTTGGTGTCTAATAACCTGGGGTCTAAGTTGGGTTCATGTGACATATTTTCAAGGTGGGTGATGCCCCTGTATTGTAAACAAGTATGAATTCTTATCCCTAGTAGATAAGAGCTCATTTTTATACTTAAGATCTCTCCTGTTTTTAGTGTGCCTTTGCAGGGAGAAATGGTGCTACATTATATTGCCAGTGCATTTGAGGGTGGAAAGAAAAGAAAACAAAAACAGATCACACACCCAAAAAAGAAAAAAAATAGAAATAAAAATATATGTGCTCTCATATACATATAAAAAGAAAAAATATTTTAAAAATGAGGTAAAAAAGTAATTAAAGGAGCAAAGTGATGCAAGAGACTACATTAGTGGAAAAGCAGGTAAAGAGGTAGTGTAATTCAGGTCTTATACTTATGATGGAAGTATAGGTTTCCCCATTGTCTTTTGAGGTTTCCTTGTGGTGTGTGGGTTCCTGGGTGCCTTTTCATCACACAACCTGACCATCTTGAGAATGGCAAAAGCTTTGTGACAGGGAGGTCTTGGGAGGAGTTCTTGCATTGGGGATACTTTTATCGCAATGCCCGGTTTCAAGTAACAGTCCAAGTAAGGAAGGGTTGGTAAGGAGGACCATGCAGCATGAGTCAGCAGGGGAGTTGGTTGCCTTTTCTTGAAGGGGACGAGGTTTTAGTTTGACTGATTGTCCTTTCACTTGGGTGCTAGATATTGGTTCATTGGGGTAGGAGGTCAGTCTTGATGCCTAATGAATTAAGAACTGAGGATGAAGAGTTTTAATGAGGTGGGAAATCTGGGTGGGACTGAGGGGTGAAGGTATTTTCAAAGGGGGGAAAGGGGAAAGTATATGGAAGGGGCAGGAGAGAAGAAAAGAGAAAATAAATTAAAAAGAAAAGGAGAGGAGAGGAAAAAAAGGAAGTAGTAAGAAGAGAAGAGAAAAGAGCAAGGGAATGCTAGTTTGCTTGAATGTGTTCGATGTGTAGGGCCTGTAGTATAAGTCTATAGGTCACAGTTGCTGCTTCGGTGATCTGGCTTGTCACATGTTTCAGGTCCTAAAAGAAGGTATAACCTATAGATAAAGCTTATGTTAAAGAGTTTTCTCGGGGCATTCTCGTAGTGCAGGCTGGGTATGGTATCTCGTGTGTCTGAGCCCCGAGATGCCATCTTAATTTGTCCACCCTTTGTATCCAAGAATGCCTGTAGACAGAAAAGCTGAGAGGGTATTTTAAATATAGTAAGATTAAGGCATTAAAACACTTTGTTATGAAATGCTTCCATTGAAGTCAATAATTTCCCATGGTATTCTTTACCTGTGGTCCTATGTAAGATCCCTAAGGGATTATTGTGGGCCTTTGTAGTAGAAGGCTGATTACATACCTGTTCTCTCTATGCTGCTGTTTCTGCTGTTGCTGGTTTCTTTGTGGTATAATGTATAGTCAAGAGTTTGTGTTGTTCCTCTTCCATGTGTTTGGGCACTGCTCCCAGTATATGTTGACTGTTACAGTGTTTGGAGTTTCTACCCTGTTAAACCCTGTTATTTGATTGTTGAGTATTAGTTGTATATAAGGTGTATATTCTAGGTGCTTCAGAATAGTGCTATCATTCTGTGTTTATATTTTGTCTTCTGACTTCGTTTAAGATAATATGATCTAGGTCCATCCAGGTTGTTGCAAAGTCTGTGATTGTATCATTTCTGACTGCCATGTAGTAGTCCATTGTGTATAGATACCACATATTAACGATCCATTCATCTGTTGTTGGACAATGAGGTTGGTTCCAAGACTTGGCTATTATACCGAGTGCTGAGATAAATAGTGGGGTGCACACATACTTTGAGATGAATGTACTTCTAACTTGAGGGTAGATACCTAGGAGAGCAATTGCTGGGTCAAATGACAGCTCAATTCTGAGTTCTTTGAGCACTCTCCAGACTGTTCTCCATAGGTGCTGGACTAGGGGGCATTGCCTAGTCTCATCCCTGGATGAGAGTGCCTTTCCTACTGCATCCCCACCAACAGAGAATGTTCCCATTATTTTTTATGTGAGCCATCCTCACTGGTGTAAGGTGGTACCTCATTGTTGTCTTGATTTGGATTTCCCTAATGATAAGTGAAAGTGAGCATGTTTTTATGTGTTTGTTGGCCATCTTTTGGTCTTCCTCAGAGAAGTGTCTATTCATTTTATCTCCTCATTTTTCTATGGTTTTATTTGGTTTTGGGAGGCTCAGCTTTCTGAGTGCTTTGTATATTCTGGAAATCATCCCTTTATCTAACATGTTGAGTGGAAAGATTTTTTCCCATTCAGTTAATTGTCTTCTTGTGTTAAGTAGGGTTTCTTTTGCCATGCAGAAGCTTTTTAGTTTGGTGTAGTTCCATTTGTTTTTGTTTGATGCTAAAGTTTTTGCCATTGGCATTCTATCATCAAAGACTTTTTTGTTATATAGGTCTTCGAGTTTCTGACTATTTTTTCCTCAATAAACTTTATAGATTCGGGTCTGATTTCAAGGTCTTTAATCCATTTTGAGTTGACTTTTGTATATGGGGTGAAGTATGGGTCAATTTTCACATTCTTACAAATGTTTTTCCAGTTGTACCAACACCATTTGTTGAAAAGACTTTCTTTGTCCCATTTCAAGTTCTTGGCTCTTTAGTCAAATATTAGTTGACTGTATATCTGGGGGCTCATGTCTGGAAATTCTTTTCTAGCCCACTGGTCTGAGGCTCTTTCCTTGTACCAGTACCATGCTGTTTTGATCACTATGGCTTTATAGTATAGCTTCAGGTTAGGTAAAGTGATGCCCCCCAACTTCCTGTTCTTTAGTATGTGTTTGGCTATCCTGGGTCTTTTGTGGTTCCTGATGAATTATATAATTGATTGTTCTAAGTCTTTAAAGAATAATGTCTGAAAATGGATGGGGACTGCGTTAAATCTATATAGAAGTTTGGATAGGATAGTCATTTTGACTATGTTTATTCTACCTACCCATGAGCAGGGGATGTTATTCCATTTCCCTAGATCCTCTTTAAATTCTTTCTGAAGTGTTTTGAAGTTTTTCTGTTATAAGTCCTTCACGTCCTTTGTAAGGTTGATTTTAAGATACTTAATTTTTTGATATTATTTTAAATGGAGTTGTATTCTAAATCTCTCTCTTCTCTACTTCGTTATTTGTATAGAGAAATGTTACTGTCTTTTGTGTATTGACTGTGTAACCAGCCACTTTGCTGTATTAGTTTATTGTTTCTAGGTGTTTTACTGTGGACTCTTTAGGGTTTTCCATGTATATCATCATGTCAACTGCAAAAAGAGGTAGTTTGAATTCCTCTTTCCCTATTTGAATTCCTTTGATTCCCTTCTCTTTTCTTTTAGCTATTGCTATGACTTCTAAGACTATATTGAATAAGAGTGGAGAGTGTGGACATCCTTGCCTTGTTCCTGAATTTAGTGGAAATGCTTTCAGTGTTTCACCATTAAGGATAATGTTGGCTGTGGACTTTTCATAGATAGCTGTTACTATCTTGAGAAAGGTTCCTTCCAGATCTATTTTGCTTAGTTTTTTCAACACGAATGGGTGTTGGATTTTGTCAAATGCCTCCTCTACATCGATTGATATGATCATCTGGTTTCTGTCTTTTTTATTATTGATGTGGTGTATGATGTTGATTGATTTGTGTATGTTGAACCATTCTTGCATCCCTGGGATGAAACCCACTTGGTCATGGTATATAATCTTTTTGGTGTAGTGCTGGATTTGGTTCGCTAAGATTTAATTGAGTATTTTTGCGTCTATGTTCATTAGTGAGATTGGTCTGTAGTTTTCTTTCTTGGTGATATCTTTGCCCTCTTTGGGAATGTGAGTGATATTGGCCTCATAAAAGGAATCGGGGAGGATTTCTGTCTTTTCAATGGTTTGGAAGAGCCTGTGGATCAGTGGAAATAATTCTTCTTGGAATGTTTGATAGAATTCACCTGTAAAACCATCTGGGCCTGGCTATTCATTTTTGGAGAGTTTCTTAATTACTGTTTCAATTTCCTCCATGGTGATTGGCCTGTTTAAGCTGGTTTTTTTCCCCAAGAATCTGTCACTTTGTTCTGGGTTCTCTAGCCTAACTGAGTATAGTTGTTCATATTATGTCCTCATGATGGGTTGGGTTTCTTGGGGTTCTGTTGTAATTTTTCCCTTTCATTTGTGATCCTGCTTATTTGGGTGTTTTTCCTCTTTTTTGGGGGGGTGAGTCTGGCCAGTGGTTTGTCTATCTTGTTTATTCTTTCAAAAAACCAACTCCTGGTCTCATTGATTTCTGTATTGTTTTCTTAGTTTCTATGTTGTTTATTTCTGCTCTGGTTTTTATCATTTCCTGTCTTCTGGTCGTGTTTGGGTTTCTTGTTGCTGTTGTTCCATATCCTTAAGATGGTCCTTTAAGCTGAAAATTTTGTTGTTTTCCTCTTTCCTGACATAGAATTGCATTGCTATGAGTTTCCCCTTGATTGTTGCTTTTGATGTGTCCCACAAGTTTTGACAAGTTGTTTCTTTATTGTCATTTGTCTCAAGGAATCTTTTTATTTTTTTCTTGAGTACCTCTTTGATCCAGCTGTTTTTGAGCAGCATGTTATTTAATCTCCAAGTGTTGCATTTTCTCCATTGCTTCTTTTTACAGTCAATTTTGACCTCTGTTGCATAGTGATCTGACAGGGTGCTTTTAATGATCCTTACCTTCGTGATTTTATGCAGGTTCACTTTGTATTCTAAGGCATGGTCTATACTGGAGAACGTCTCATGTGGACTTGAGAAGAATGTCTACTCTGCTTTCTGGGGGTGGAGGGCCCTTTATAGGTCTATTAGCCCTAATTCTTCTAATTTTTCATTTAGGGCTCTTATTTCTTTGTTATTTTTTTGTCTGGTGGATCTGTCCAGAGGTGATTATAGAGTATTAAGATCTCCTACTACTATCACATTTTCTTTCATGTGTTTCTCCAGTTTTGCAAGGAGCTGCCATATGTATTTTGCTGGCTCTACATTAAGTGTGTAGATATTAATCAGTGTTAGCACTTCTTGGTCTAGTGTTTCCCTGATCAGTAAGTAGTGACCCTCTTTGTCTCTGATCACTTTCTTGAGGTTGAATGCAATTTGGTCTGATATAAGAATGGCTGTCCCTGCTTTTTTTTTTTATTTCCATTGGCCTGGATAATTGATTTCCATCCTTTTATTCTAAGCCTGTACATATCTTGGACTTGTAGGTGTGATTCGTGTAGGCAGCAAAAATCTTGTTTATGTTTTCTAATCCAGTTCTCTATTATGTGTCTTTTGATGGGAGAGTTTAGTCCATTAACATTTAAGGAGATTATTGACAGAGAGGGCTGTTGTGCGGTTGTATTGTTTAGCATGTTTTTTGTTACAATTGGGGATTTGGATTGTGTAAGTCGTCTCTGAGGTCATTTAGGGTCGGTTTTGTTTGCACAAATAATGCGAGTTCGTTTTTGTTTGAGAATTATTTTAGTCTTCCCTCCCATATGAATGAGAGTATTGCTGGATAGTGGACTCTAGGTTAAAAATTTCTTTCATTCAGTCATATAAATATGTCATTCCACTGTCTTCTTGCTTGAAGTATTTCATATGGGAGATCTGGTTTGATTCTAATGTTCCTTCCTTTGTATGTGAGGGTTTTTTTCTTCCTTATTGCTTTAAGTAGGTCGCCCTTCTCTTTGTTTCTTGCCATTTGAATTACTATGTGTCTTGGAGTTGGTTTGTTGGGTTCTATTTTTGGGGGGACTCTTTTCATCTCCTGGATTTGCTCAGAAATGTCTTTCCAGAGGGTGGGAAAATTTTCCGCTATTATTTTCCTGACTCATTATTCTTCCCCTTTCCCTGTTTCCTCCCCTTCTGGTATACCTACAATTCTTAGATTGTGCCTTTTGTCTTTGTTCATTAAATACTGGACGTTTTTTTTTTTTTTTTTTGTTTTTGGGCCACACCCGTTTGATGCTCAGGGGTTATTCCTGGCTATGTGCTCAGAAATCGCCCCTGGCTTGGGGGGACCATATGGGACGCCGGGGGATCGAACCGCGGTCCGTTCCTTGGCTAGCGCTTGTAAGGCAGACACCTTACCTCTAGCGCCACCTTCCCTGCCCCTAAATACTGGACGTTTACTTCTAGTGCTTTCCCTTCTATTTGTTTGTTGGCTTCTTAGTTTCTTTTGTTTGCAGTTTATCTTTGAGTTGTTCTATGTGATTCTCGAGCTGTGCTATTCTGCTCTTCTGACTTTCTACGGTTTTATGTATTTTTTTTTAACTCTGTATGGAGTCTTTCATATTTTGTAGCAATTCTTGTTTTATTTGTTTCATTTGTTCATCTATTGATTTCTTGTAATCTCTGGCCAGTGTGTCTTTCATTTCTTCAAGTATGGTTTGGAATTCTATTCTCATGGCTGCTTTTAGGTCTTTCTCTCTTAGGTCTGTGCATTTTGGTGGACTTGGAAACTTGTTCTGATTTCTTTCCATCTCCCCTGTTGTTAATGTTTTCCTTGGTTTACCCATCTTTCTTTGCATTTATTGGCTTGGCTTAGAGTACAGTGCCTTCAGGTTTTAGCCTGCTTTTGCCTCTTGTGGCATGGGGCTGGGTCTCTTCTCAGAGTGTGGCTCTATGTGAGTATATTGGGTGATGTCGCTGAGTTTTGGTCCTTCCCTCATCCTCCAGACAAGCCTGGTCAATCGCCATCCACTTCCTGCCAGACAATGCAGGTTCACTCAGCTGCCTTGAATGGGCGCCTTCCATGCGCTCTGGTCAGCGAACTCCACACATTCCCTCTGGCCTGTCATGGGAACTCAGGTTCCCTTGAATGGGGGGCGCCCTCCACCCACTCTGGTAGGCAACCTCTACACACTCCCTCTGGCCTGTCCTGGGAACTTAGGTTCCCTTGAATGGGTGCCTGCTAAGCAATCCGGTTGGGAACCTCTACACATTCCCTCTGGCATGTGTGGGAACTCAGTTTCCCTTCTATGGTTTATTTTTAAATAAGAATTTTTAGTTTAAATTTTCTGTATATTATGAACTATGAATCCTTCACATTCTCTGAAATATTGTATTCTTTTGTGCACATATTTCCTTCATGTATTGAATAGAAAATTAGCATATCCAGGTTAGTGTTCTTATAGTGAACTATATAAATATTCTATTTTCCTTTTGTTGGTTTGTTGTTTATAGTTACCTATATATGTAGGAATAGAATTTAAAGGTCATAAGGTAAAGAATATGAAGCTTTATTAGATATATTATTCATTTTCCTAAATTATACATTTAATTAGTTATTATAACTTGAGATATTTTTTATTAATGCTAAAGCATTTTGAAAATATCTGATGGTAACAAAATTTGGTACTATATACTTTAAAATTATATTTTTGTTAGGACTTCTATTTTGTTATTATAATATAATTGTTTTGGCGTGTAAGTTCTTGATACTTCGTATGTTTCTGCTGATTAGAAGAGTTAATTTTCATGTAGTTATTATTAGATTTATTTTTGAGTTAGAAACATCTTTTTGAAAATTTTTATCAATATTTGAAACTATGTTTGTGTTTATGTAGATTTTGTGAATAAACATAAGACAAATTTCACTTCTAAGTATGCTTATTTTTTTTGTTGTTTATGTTTTTGGGCCACACCGAGTGACGCTCAGGAGTTACTCTTGGCTATGTGCTCAGAAATCACTCCTGCCTCGGGGGACCATATGGGACACTGGAATCAAACCCAGTTCCTTCTAGGGTCGGCCAGGAACAAATCAAATGCCCTATTGATGTGATACATAGCTCTGTCCACTTTCAGTACACTTATTAACCAAGAAAACAAGATAACTCAGTCTATAGAATTTGGATAGCCTTCTTCTCCAATAGCTTTCCTTCACATAACTCCTGATTAAAGGAACAAATCGACAGGAACATAAACAGAAAAATAATATCAAGAGCCCAGACTCAGTAAAGCTGGCATTGTTGTATGTAAGTATTGTACAAATAAGTGGCTAATATTGAAATGCATGATGCTTTATATCTGTATTTCTCTGGTGTTTTTTTTTTTTTTTTTGGTGTATCAATTATTCATTCACAGAAGCTTATTGTCACTCAGGGATACATCTATCAATGTAACAACCTCAATTTTCCTTCCTAGAGTCTTTTAATAGGTTCCCTTTTTAGGACTTGTCGTTTATATTTTCTATCTTTTCTCCTTGAATTCTTATGGAATATCTTATGAAATTCAAGCATTCAATGTGGGGAAAGACTTAATTTAATCTCATGTTTTCCCAATATTATTTCTTCCTATCTCAAGAATTCCTAAGACATGAAGACAAAAAAATTAAAGAATCCTTATACTGTTTATAGATATAGAATACTTATATTGTTTTTGTATATAAGGTTATCAATTTTATGGATAAATAGTTATCAAATTGACCAATTTCTATTGGGGAAAAGAAATAATATAAATATATCAAAAATTATATTATTTCAAATGCCTATTCAATATATACAGCATAGGCATATCATTTTTTGTTTTCTCTCATAATTTTGTATTTTTTATTTTCAGTGTGTTAAAATATATTTATTTATTTAAAATTTTTAGCCAACAGATCTTTTTTTAATAATTTTATTAAGATCAATATGAATTGTGTCTTTCACAGTTATATTTCAGGTACATAGTGACAGTGAATTAGGGTCATTTGCATCACCAGTGTTGACCTCCCTCTCTCTGCCAGACTACCCAGTAAGCCTCCTATATTTCCATATTTAGCCCTCTGGACTGCTCATGAAACAGGTCTCTTTTGTGTATAGTTTTTCGTTGTTTGGGTCTCTTGATTCTATTGTCATTGACTTTGATTTGGGTATTTAGGTTTGACCATTTTTCATTTCCACCCAATGCTCCTGAGATAGCCTGGCCCCTGGTTTCCTCTCATAATTTTGAGTTAATTTGAACAACTAACTTAAACTCTCATTTTCCTTATCAAGTAAATTATAGCAATGTCTCAGAAATTTTATGATTATAAAATTGCATACATACAAATGACTCAGTACAGTAGGTAGTTCCACTTAAATATTTCACAATGTAAGTAATAAATTACATTTACTTATAAATCATATGCTAATTACTCAAACAACTTTAAAGAAGATCTAAATGGAGAGACATTATTGAACTTTTCCTATTATGGCATTCCAACTATTATAGTCATTATACTGTGCATAGTACTGCTTGTGCGCTGTAAATAACTTTATAATGATTCAAGTTCTTTAAAAGAACTTTAGAAGAAGGACTGTGGATTTCCATTTCTAAGCCTAAGGTCCTAGTTAAATTGACAGTGTTCTCAAGGAGAACAGGTATGGTTAACACTTGCTGCTGTGAATCTTTTCTCCCATATATCAAAACTCAGAGAGCATTACACATGAGTCAGTCTCTCTGGGCCTCCTATGGCTTCTTAGTGTTTCAAGGCTCCTGCTGTACCATCCTGTCACAGCCACAGATAAAAGCTTTCCCCTGTATAGTTCTTTAGGGAAGGCCTATGGTCCTTGAATTTTAGATATAAAAAGGAAAAAAGTATGTAAAAATAATAAAGCTTAAGAACCAAAACTGTTATTAAAAAATTTTACAGCACTGACAAACAGTAAACTCTGAGTGCAAAAAGGAGTAAGATTTTAAATGCCTTTTTTGTTATTTGTTATCTGTGAAATAGAAATAATTTTAAATAGCATTGTTTTGTGCATGTATATGTGACTGGGCCTCATTTGGGACATGAATTCTTGTACTGACAATGATTGTTGTACATTTAATGAGAATGCAGCATGAAAAAACTCCTGGGTGGGAGAAACTCTAAAAGACCATCTATTCAAACTAAAAATTTACAAGTGTTATTAGGATTCAATGAGATAGTACTGGGCTTAATGTATTTACTTCGTATGCAGCTGAATTAATCAGCTGAATTCATTTTGATCCTCAGCACCAAAAGCCCCTATGAATGATCCCTGGGTGAGAAGGACCAGGGTAAAATGAGCAAACAATGCATATAAAAAGGGGTTAATATCCAAAATATTCAAGAGCCCTCCAAAATTAAATCAATTCTGAGAGTGAAAAAGCTAGTGGGAAAAAAAAAGAAAGAAAAAGCTAGTGGAATAACATATTCTGATTTTAAATGTTTTACAAAGCATAGTAATTAAGATATAGCATTGGCATTAACTAGCTTTTATGGAATAAAGGAATAGAATTGTATGGCCAAAAACAAACACAAGTTTGATAAAAAAAAAGTTTAAAAAGCACAGCAGCAATACATAATACACAAATTTAATGAGACTACATAAATTTAATGACTTGTCTATCCTACTTTTTAATGTATTTTAAGAATTTACTCTATCATCTATGCAGCATTTAAAGCTTCAGAAGTAATTTTGTCTTTCAATTATTAAGAAAAAATAGAGAGAGGGGGATCTTCAGAGCAGGCACAGGTTTTGCTCTGGGATCTGTGCTCAGTACTCATAAATTGGTTAGGGGACAATGCCTGTTGCCTGGGAACAAAACCAAGTTAGGAGTGTGAACGACAATTGTTCTAAATCTAGCAATACATCTTCAGCACTGCCTTTAAATATTAGTTTAGAAACCCTGCTTTAATTTAAAACTTATGCTTTAATGCTGCTTGAGTATCAAATTGTTCCTCATATATATATGGAAAGACTAAGGGATCAAAGCAATAGCACAGAGAATAGGGCACTTATTTGCCTTGGACGCAGTTAACCAGGGTTTAATCCTTTGCATCCTTGAGCTTACCAGGTGTAATTTCCAGCCTGGAACCAGGAATAACACCTACAGAAGTGACCTAATAATAATAATAATAAAAAACTTAAAAGGAAGACTAAGTGAATAAAAAGGCTTGTCGTTTTAAAGACATTTTTTGGAATAAAGGTTAAGTGGATGCTGTAATACTTTTTTCACAGTCCAATCAAATTTATCTTGTCAAATAGTAGTTTGGCTTCTTAGTTTATAATTAGCTATTTGATTTGTAATTAAATGTTGTTTTATTTTTTTTAAATTTTATTTTGTTAAAGCATTATGATTTACAAAGTTATTCATAGAAACATAAAATATTCCAGCACCAATCCTACAGCCAGTGTCAATCTCAATCCATCGTGCTCCACTAGTGCTCCCAGGTTTCTTTTCTTTCCTCCCCATCTAAGCCTGCCATTTAGATTTGGAATTAACTTAAATGAAAAAACAACAAGTAAATAAATTATGAAAATATTGTGTACATAGACAACTGAATACTACACTGCTATGAAGAATGATTGAACTATCTACTTTTCTGCAATACTGATGGAATTGTAAGATATTATGTTAAATGAAGTAAGCCAGAAGATAAAAGATAAAAACACAGATAAACAGTGTTAGAATAAAAGAATAGGGATACACAATGTTTTAAATAAAGTATTATTAGATAACTTTTAGCCCAAGAGTATTGGGAGAAGAAAGAAATAAATTGAGTGGACTTGGGGGAATAAGAGGCAGGTGAGTAGTGATGGAGCAAGGGGACTAGGGTATATCTGTGTTAAAGAATGATAAATCTATATATATATACAAGATGCATATATGTATAGCAAATATATTAACCAAAGCATCAACAATACCACAAGAGCCAAATTTTAGCAACCAAATATATTTTTAATTTGGTGAAAACCATTAAATCAATTCCAAGAAGTAGAAGCCAAAATGTGATATTAATATTTGCTTTCATGCATTTGTTCCTAACTTCATATTTTAATGTCACTTCTTTTGAGATATTTAGTATGGTTATTTTAGTTAATTCCTATTAAAAAGATAAAATTTATTAGCAAAACATATATCATTTAAATTAATGAAAATATTTTTTTTCTCTATTAGCATTATATCTTTTGACTTTCTTTTCATTACTTTGCCACTCTTTTCTTTTCAGGTAACCTTGCTTTGTGACAACATTAACTGTTTTGTAATAGTTATTTTTAATTTTGTTTCATTTATTCTTACAGGATACCATTTCAATTCTGATCAATAGCAATTAATTGGTAAATGAATATAATAATTTATGTATTTGAAAGTAAATAAAAATTTGTGCAAAATCTTATTCATACAAGGTAGGGTAAATTGTAAGTATTGAGACAACTATATCAAGTGGAAATTTATTTTAAATTGTCTTTTGTATTATTTGTATGACATTGTCAGTGGTCAAAAAAGACTTATGAAGTAAAGAATAATGTTTATACTTTTCCCATTACTGGCCTCTCAAGTTATTTGAATGTCACAAAGTGATGGACAGTCCTATAACTTGTTAAAAATGTATTTTATAAATTTTTATTATGGCATCTACCTTTATTTAAAATTTATTTTTCTCAAACCTGTATAAGTAAGTTAGTCTAACATTGTATTTATATTTTTATTTTGAATTAAAAAATAATAAATCATGATAAAAAAAGATGCTAGATGAATAAATATCCATAGTTACCCATCACAATTTACCAAACCCTAGAGAAGAAAAGGCCTCAGGCATAGAAAAAATGCATTTTTATGAAACCAGTCAACTAATGAAATTGGAATTAAGGAGACTTAAAGAGATATATGTGTGCAGATAAATCAAGTGAGGAAAGTAGATAAAACATAGTGAAAGGTATTTTCTGTCATGGGAATACAGAGGAAGATATAAAGGAAAATTAATTTAAAAATATATTCCCATTTATTTGTTATGAAATGAATACTCAGTTCTTTTGTTTTAATTATATTGCTTTTATTGAATTGTTCTGAATTAGTCATTATAGGCCATGCTTTTTTCTCAGGCAGAGACATAAATAATGCTTTTTTAGAAAATGTCTCATACCACTTTGTGAATCTGATAAATGTAATTTCCTGTTGGTACACATTTTAATTTTATACTATTATTTTATGATTTTTTGATAACTTCTCTCCATTATTTTTAGAATATAGATTATCAAGGGATAACCTAATGCCTGCAATAATAGAAATTTTTTAATAAATATTGATTTATTGTTGTTTAACAACTTTGAAGAAATTTAGAGGTATAACTTTATACCTCTACATGTGGAAGAGACACAGTTAATTTTTGAGTTTCATCTACTGCCAAAATGATCCTTATTTACTCCAGTAACGATCACTGTTTACTTGATTCTAGAACTTAATAATTTGTTTAGACTAAAATCTCCACAATTATTATTTAAACAATATCTGCTATTCTGCATCCAAAATAGTATTTCAAATGAAACTAGTTATTTTTTATATATCCTTAGATATTCCAAGTATAGGCCACCACAATTTCTTGTCTTATTTTCTACTAAAGAATATTCCTGTTTCCACTATTCACCCCATTACTCTCTGCATAATTCATAGAGAATCTAACAGTTATGCTGAATCCTTCAGTGACTTTCATATTGAATATACTTCAAACATACTTCGTTTTATAAGTGAAATGACATTCATTCAAAGTGGACAACCATTGAGATTAAACAGCAGTAATGCTTATCTTCTACCAGGTGAACAAGCATAAACAATGTTTTTCAGAACAAGCTGGATAAGATGGCCACTTTACCTAAAGTATCTTTGTGATTGATAGCTATTTCTTCCAACTTTTATTATTTCTTCCTCTTCCTTTGTTCCAATTTTAGTGTAGACTTTAGTTTCTTGAAGAGAATTTGTATCAAGATTTTTCCTATTTTGATATATACTCTTTTCTTTGTGTTTAACCTGTAACTGTAACTTCTTTGCACTCCTCCCTGAACATCCTATCTCTTATCATCCCTCCACCCAAATAATCAGATATTTTTATGTAGCTTTTATAGAGTGGTGCTTAATGATTTACTTATTTAAGTTACATTTTTCTCTTCTCTTGCAATTTAGTGACTGTTCAAAGTAGGAGCCATATTTTGTAAAACTAGCAACTAAGTAGAAGGCTGGGGCACATAATGGTAATAAATGAGGAAGGTAATATACTAACTGGTCTCTGGAAAAGATAGGGCCAAGCACTGCAAAAGTGATTAAGAAATATAAGAACTCTATGATGACATTTTTGTTTTTTATTTGTGATTGATTAATTTATTAGTTTATAAGGATGTGCATGATTATACATTAGGATTATGTTACCAAATTATGTCTACAACCAAAGTGCCGAAGTACATTTACTAGAGTCCATACATCCTACTCATTTACATTCTAAGTAGCTGTTGTTCTATTGCCAAACTATTTTGTTTGTTTTTTGTTTTGTTTTGGACCACACCTAGCAATGCTCAGGGGTTACTCCTAGCTCTGCTTTTAGAAATCGCTCCTGGCAGGCTGGAGGACCATATAGGATGCTGGGAACCAACCCGGGTCCAATCTGGATAGGCCACACGTGCAAGGCAAATGCCCTGCTGCTGGGCTATATATATATTTGGCTATGGCCAAATATATAGCCAAACTTGAAGGCTTTAGTTTTAATTGGACATCGTCTATTCCCTTGCTTTGATTTATTAAAGATAATTCAATGTTTTCCCAATCACTTGTTACTGAATTTTAAGCAATTAAGTCAGAAAATTAAACAGAATAGTTTACCTAGGCATGTGATATTTATATGAATGACTTTTTTAAATTAGTAATCAGATAAGACTAAAACATTTTAATAGATGTAAATTTTGTGGAGTTAAAATGACATGTATTAATATTACTTTAAAACAAAAGCATTGCAGAAGGACAGTGGTTCGAATCCTGGAATCCTATGTGCGCCCCCGAGCCTGCCATGGGCAATTTCTGAGCCTAGAACCAGGAGTAACCCCTGATCCTCACAGGGTGTGGCCCAAAATCCAATAAAAGAGGGGGCGAAGAGGTAGCAAGGGGGTAGGGCATTTACCTTGCATGCAAAAGAATGGTGGTTTGAATTCCAGCATATATGATCCACCGAGCCTGCAGGGGCGATTTCTGAGCATAGAGCCAGGAGTAACCCCTGAGTGTCACAGGGTGTGGCCCAAAAAACAAATAAAATAATATAAAATAAAAGCATAATTTTCAGAGTCATTAAGTATTTTTCTGATCATGAATCAATGTCCTAGATGACTATTCATATCTGTAAATTATAAATGTTTGTTTTCACTCTATTACTTACAAATTCACTTAAGCCAGGGGTCCCAAACTCAATTTACCTGGGGGCTGCAGGAGGCAAAGTCGAGGTGAGGCAGGGCCACATAAGGGATTTCGCTTACTGAATATTCGCAAAAAAAAATTCCATTAGTAAGAAAAAAATCGCAAAAAATTGCATTAAACATTTGCATACCCCAAACGGAACTGCTCGGAGTATGCGAATGTTTAATGCGATATTTTTCTTACTAATGCGATTTTTATTGCGATTATTCAGTAAGCGAATAATCGCGAATACTGCCATATTTGAAGACTGGTCGCGAGCCACAAAATGTTGTACGGAGGGCCACAAACAGCCCGCGGGCCGTGAGTTTGAGACCCCTGACTTAAGCAAAGAATAAATTTTACAAATTCTTGATTAGTTGGTCATATCATTCCTTATATTTTATCTTATTTATTCCCAAATATGCCATTTATATCTTTTTTGTTACAGATGAAATAAAGATTTGTTTTGTTTTGTTTTGTTTTTTGTTTGTTTGGGGGGGTCACACTCGGCTGCACTCAGGGGTTATTCCTGCTCTGCACACAGAAATCATCCCTGGCAGGCATGGGGGAACCATATGGGATGCCAGGATTTGAACCACTGTCCTTCTGCATGCAAGACAAACGCCCTAGATCCATGCTATCTCTCCGTCCCAAGATAGTTTTTTAATGGACATTGCCTATCTTCTTTTTGAAATTTTTGAGTTTGAAAATATGTGTGTAACTTAGACCTTTTAAGAAAATATAGTAATCTATCTAATATATGTACTATACCACATATATAAACATATAATAAATAATGTAACAAATTCTGAAAATTGTGGTGCAAATATTCAGTTCTTATGAATTAAAAAAAAAGCCAATTTTCTGTGACATTGTAATTAGCAATAGCAAAATAATAAATCTTTTCATTCTTCTTTTTTTTTTTTTTTTTTTTTTGGTCCATACCCTGCAGAACTCAGGTCATACTCCTTGGTCTGCATCAACAGATCACTCCTGAAGGTGTTTGGGTGACCATCTGGATTGCTAGGTCTTGGGAACTGAACCAAGGTTGGCCATTTGGAAGGCAAGTACCTTTCCCACTGTATTACATCTCTAGGCTGCCTCTTTTTTTTTTTTAATATTGATATTATTTCTCCAGCCTCACTTCTAACTTTTTGATATTGTGCATAGGAATGAAAAGTTAGAAAATACATGTTTGTTGTTTTTTCACTTTCAAAATGTTATACCAAATGCAGGGATATTTTTTATGGAATTGTGATAAAAGGAAAATAAAATTATGTATAACTAATTGCTGTTTTAAATATTAAATTTTATTTCTTTTGTAATATATTAATTTTAAATTAGAACTATCAGTAGTGTGATATCCAGTAGTCTTTAAAAATAGAGTACTTTTGGGGCCGGGCGGTGGCGCTGGAGGTAAGGTGCCTGCCTTGCCTGCGCTAGCCTAGGACGGACCGCGGTTCGATCCCCCGGCGTCCCATATGGTCCCCCAAGCCAGGAGCGACTTCTGAGTGCATAGCCAGGAGTAACTCCTGAGCGTCAAATGGGTGTGGCCCAAAAACCAAAAAAAAAAAAAATAGAGTACTTTTAAGCCTTTTACCATAGAAATATTGACAATGAATGGTGATTGGTTAGCATGAGTTGTATTTTTATTTGATTTTCTGTAGTTTTTAATTTTAGAGATATACCAGACCATTCTCAGGGCTTTCTGCTTGCTGAGTATGCACTTAAGCATTACTTTTGGCAGTGCTAAAATGACCAAATGGGGCATCAGGTATTAAACCTGGTTAACTGCATGCAAGACAAGTGTCCTACTTGCTTTACTAGTGCTCTGATCTTTATTTCTTTTCAAACACCTTTAAATTATCCAATATTTCTGGAACACACCTCACAGTACTCAAGACCTATTCCTGTTTCTGCTGTTCAGACATAACACTTGACAGGCTCAAAGGACCATAGTGGGTCAGAGGATTGAACCCCAAATCAGTTTCAAGCAAAGCATGTGCCTTACTGTAATTTTTTTCATCTCTCTCAGGCTATCAATTATATAGTGTTTTGTTAAAAAATTATTTCAAATATACCAAAAAGTGACCACTAAATAACTGTTTTATCCCTATTAAAATGGGGTAAATTATTTTATAATTTGGGCATTTACATAATGCTAAACATTTTTGTATGTGAATTTTCTCACCTTTATTCAATATATCTGAAAATATTTGGCAACATTAATCTCATTTAAGCATTATTGATTACTAATAAAATAACATTTGTGATATCAGGCCCTTGGAAAATGTTCTCAATATAAAATTGCTTTTGACTTAAAGATAGTACAGGAGGTAATATACTTGCCTTTCAAGTAGCTGATCTTATTTTAATCACTTGCACTGAGTGGTCCTTTTAGGTATTGTTAGAAGTTTTCCTTAAGAACAGAGCCAGGAGAAAGCACTTAAAACCACTGAGTGTATCTTCAAAATAAATATAATAAATGAATAAAGTGATTAATTAAAATTAAATTCTCTTTGGCTGAGAAATGACTATATCCATATATCACCATGTCTTTCTCTACCTCATGCATTTCTTTATTCAAACATACAGAATAACTTTACTTTTATATCATATTTCTCTTCAACCTATCATGATTTTTTTCCAATACACTGCTGGTAATCAAATTTTATTCTTTTCATCCTTCAGTGTTGTATATCCTTCTATATCTTTTAAGTTACACTTGTACTTTCAGGATCCAGGCAACCAAAACCAAGCCCAGAAAAGACAGTATCAGCAATAGCATTTGGAATTCCTGGATCATGCAATTGCATTTGTAGCTAAACTACAACTTCAATATTCTTTAATTATGTTATCCCATATAAACACAATTCAGTCACTAATGTGTATGACACCACCTAATTTTCAAAAGTAAACAAAATAACAGAATGATCAATTAGAAACAAGATTACTTAATCTGATAATTTAATGACTTCACTACAAGATATAATCATTTTCACAAATTTCTTGTTTTCTCTATTTGTTGTTATTTTTTATTTCCCCTTTTAATAACTTTGCTCCCACTTACCTGGAAACAATTGTATTATGAAGAACTATGTCACCTATGTGATTTATGGTCATTAAGTATAGTAATTTATACTAAAAATCCCTTTGGACTGTAATAATACAGTCCTAAACAAAATATTATTTTGTTGTTTGGCTCTTCTTTACTAATACTTTTAAGTACCTTTGTATTTTACACAAATATACAGTTTTATGTGTATATGTACATATATTGGCATATACATAATATGACATACATATATGCCAATATATAATATATTATATATATATATATATATATAGAGAGAGAGTGGTGGTGGTGTTAGTCATTGGTAGTGAGGTTATTGTTATTTGTCTTTATTTTGGTCTTCTTCTACTCTCTAAGTCCTCCAATACAATATTGAATAGAAATGGTTCTAACAAGATCTGTTACTGTATTCCCTAAACCTAATGAGTTTATATCAATTATAAGTTAGTGTTTTGTTTTGTTATTTTCTTTACTAGGGTTTTTTATCAGTAGAAAGTTTGTTTGTATTCAGCATTTTTATAATGAACTAGCAATGAATTTTTCTGTAGCTATTGAAAGTAGGCTTGTTTTTTTATTATTTTAATCTTTGATTTCATTAAAATGGAACAGCACACATTAAAAATGTATTTAAAAACTTTTTCCCCATAAAGTAGGTTAACAGGCATCAATAAAGGAGCACTGTTAAACTATTACAAAAGTATATGGGAGAAAGTATTTAAATAGTCATTTCTGAATCAATTTTATATAACAATAGCAATACAGTATTTTTATTAGTAAGTTTATAACTCTAATTATTCAGCAAAAATTTATAATGTTGCTACTTTTGCTATATTCCTAATTTTGTAGTGTCTATGACAAGTTCTTAATTAGCTGACAGTAGGAATAAATTTTAATTACTCAATATATATGCACTGAAAATTTTAAATAATTATATTTAAAATGGTAGCTTATCCAATTACCAGGTGTAATTGCATTGTACTGAGATGCTTTTGCATAATAAATCTTCTACATATTTTGAATGAGATAGTACAGTGTCAATTTAGCATTGGATCTCTTTTATTTATCTGGAAATTGTTCTCTTTCACATAAACATTTTTAATCCTATATGTAATAAAATTCACACAGCCATATTCATTATTTTAATTTCAACTACTTTGGAATCCTAGGAAAAACTAAGGCATGCAGAATTAATTTGCTTATTTTATTTTTTAGCTTTGTTCAATAGATAAAGCAGCTTTAAAGTGGTCATGTTTGTAGTTTTTTCATAAATGTAACTATTAGATAACTTTACTGAGTAATTTAGATAGTTTGTTATTAAATTTTTTGTTTGTTTTAGGGCCAGCAACACTCAGGGATTACTTTTGGCTCTGCACTTAGAAATCATTCCTGATAGGCTAGGGAACCATATGGGATGCCTGTATTGGCCTCATGCAAGGCAAACACCCTACCTGCTGTACTATCACTCTGGCCCCTTAAGGTATTTTAATTTTCAATAATTCAAGTGTATATTTCGTTATATAACAGATCCAGAACTTTTAATTAGAATAATTGAAAATTTCTTCTTAGCTGACCCTAACTCAGATTTTCTCAGCTGAAACACTAAATCACATTGTCAGGAGACCTCTACTTGACAAACCTCAATGAAAGTGTAAAATCGTGGGGTACTCTCCATTGGCCCTATGGGACTATATCTGAGAAATCTCTTATGGGTGAACTTCAAAGAAACCTAGTACACAGAAAAAAAAAAGGAAAACGTGTAAAATGCCCACTAAGCTTAAAAAGTGGAGATGTTATCCTGAAAAGTTATACTGGAAGAAATATGAAGTTTTTAGATGTCTTTATAACCCCTCTGGAAATAACCTCTCTTTGGAAATAAGAGGCATGACAGAGGCAATAATAACATGTAAAGAGAATGAATAAAGAAAATCTAATGAGATGTTTTAGAGCTTTTTGTTTCTTAAGGATATTAATATGATTTTATTAGTTAATATTATTAATTTTACATAATTGCCATATGATTAAGAAATGTTTGTTAAATAGTGTTAAAATAATTTCACCTGTTTACTATATATTTCATAAGTCAAATATTTTATTTATACAAGATAAAACTCATTTTTATTAAAATTGTATTTGAATCTTTCATAATCAACAAAATACTTATCATTTTTAGTGTTAATTTTCTCATATCTTTAAATTTCCTCATATAAATTTAGTGAAAATTGATCGTTTTAAGATTGTTGACTTTATTCCAAAGCTAACTATAGTTGAATAATTTTATAGAGTTTTAATTAGCCCTGGTATTTTGTAAGTATACTATAAAATGACTAGCAATTTAAAACAACTCATTACTTTCCATTACTGATATGAAAAGTAAAAATTCAATATTGTCACTTTTTGAGGCTTTGGAGTATTTATTTCCTTCTGTTTCAGCTTTCAGAACAACATTCTTTGATTCCAAACTCCAATCTCACATCATTTCTTGTTCCTAATCTCAGCTTCACTTCTATTATTCACTGTGATACCCCTGTTTCTCTTTTATTAATTTTAAATTTATATTTACACAAAATATAGGAAGTTAATGAATTCAAACAATCTTCCTAAGTAAAACCTTAGGAACACAAATAGGCAGAAAAAGCAAACCAACATAATGTTCGTGAGAAGAAATCCTGAAATGAAGTGAAATGAAAACATTTAATATTACTTTCCTTCAGTCTTTCAAAACCTTAAAAAAGCAGAATCAGATTTCCTTTCTTCCTCCCTTATTTTTTCCTTCTTTCTTTCCTTTCCTTTTCTTTCTTCTTTCTTTCTTTCTTTCTTTCTTTCTTTCTTTCTTTCTTTCTTTCTTTCTTTCTTTCTTTCTTTCTTTCTTTCTTTCTTTCTTTCTTTCTTTCTTTCTTTCTTTCTTTCTTTTTTTCTTTCTTTCTTTCTTCTTTCTTTCTCTTTCTTTCTTTCTTTCTTCTTTCTTTCTTTCTTTCTTTCTTTCTTTCTTTTCTTTCTTTCTTTCTTTCTTTTTTCTTTCTTTCTTTCCTTTCTTTCTTTCTTCTTCTTCCTTCCTTCCTTCCTTCCTTCCTTCTTCCTTTCTTTCTTTCTTTCTTTCTTTCTTTCTTTCTTCTTTCTTTCTTTCTTTCTTTCTTTCTTTCTTCTTTCTTTCTTTCTTTCTTTCTTTCTTTCTTTCTTTCTTTCTTTCTTTCTTTCTTTCTTTCTGTCTTTCTTTCTTTCTTTCTTTCTTTCTTTCTGTCTTTCTTTCTTTCTTTCTTTCTTCTTTCTTTCTTCTTTCTTTCATCTTTCTCTCTCTTTCTTTCTTCCCTCCCTCCCTCCCTCCCTCCTTCCTTCCTTCCTTCCTTCCTTCCTTCCTTCCTTCCTTTCTTCCTTCCTTCCTTTCTCTTCTTTCTTTCCTTCTCTTTTTTTCAGCATTCAGATGTCAAATAATCCTGTGGTGGCTAACTTTTCTCAATATTTTTGTTTACCTAATCATAATTTATAATTGGACAAGTAACCAGAAAAATAAAAGTGCAATATTAAGTCTCTAAAACTCCTCCTTTAGGCCAGAGATATAGTATAGCATAATTTGTACTTTCTTGCATGGGGTCAATCTGTATTCTATCCTCAATTCCACCCTGCACATGTTGTCCTCTGAGCACCATGAAGAGAGATTCCTGAATTCAGAACTAAAAGTATGCCGCCAACACCATTAACCATTGGATATATAGCCAAAAAAAAAAAAAGAGCTAATAAAGTTAATTAAATTAAATTGCTAGCAATAATATATTTTATGTTTTAAATATTCAGTTATATTTGTTTATTTTTCAATCAATAAAAAGACATTTGAATAAACAAGGTAATTTTGAGTTTTATTTCTACATATTATTTTATAGACCATGAATTTTATTATCAATGAAAGCAACTAATTTTCAACATCATTTAACAAAACTATTTTTGTACATTCAAATAATTTGTTTTAAGTCTAAAATTTAAATAACTTTAATTTTACTAGTATGTAAAAGCTGACATTTAAAACTATTTATGGTGAAAATGTTTTTGAATATATAACATGTTTTACTAGAACAGCAATTATAAATAAAATTAAATCGAATTTCCCTTTTTATTTATGCTCACTAAAGCAAATAAGACAGTTATGTAAGAATCTAATTTAAAATATTTTGTATATTGCTTTAATTTTCTCAAATAATATATTTTTGGAATAGTGAGCACAATAACACCTGGAGGTTATGCAAATAGATAAGCTTTGTACAAAATTTAATGTCTCTTTGTTTGAAACTTTTCTAGACAGAGATATTCATTTAATAAGATATGCTTCAGGGCCAGAGAGATAGAACAGCCATAAGGCATTTGCCTTAAATGCAGAAGGACGGTGGTTCGAATGCCGGCATCCCATATGGTCTTCTGAGCATATAGCCAGGAATAACCCCTGAACACTGCCGGGTGTGACCCAACCCCCACTCCAAATAATAAGATATACTTCAAGATCCTAGATTCTCTCATTAAAGATTTAATAAAATTCCATCATCATTAAGTAGGAAATATCCAGAACCAGATGCTCTTATTCTTTGACATGAGAAGGGCTGGGGCACTTGAGTTGTATTTTTTTTTCAAGCTCCGAGAAACATTCAACTCAGGAATCTTAGAAATTTGTAAGTCAGCAACTGTGTTTCCAACATAGGCATCCTATAGTAGGTTTTTATAATTTTCTGGCCTTCTGTCTAGTCTTCAGGTCTAGTCAGTGGCATGGGTCTGTTCAGTGCCTTTTTTAAGGTTATATCAGATCATGCATAAAAAGAAAGAAACTTTGGCAAATAGATTGTTATATTTGGAAAGTTTGTGTTACTTTTTCACCCTTTGGTGGCGGGGAAAAAAAAAAGAGGTTGAACAAGTTCATTAGTTCCTGCTCTGGTATCTGGCTGAAGCCAACCAGTGTTGTAACTGCAAGAGAAACTAGTACATACTAAATGATAGCAGCACAAACTGCTCTTTCATAGATGACTATTTGACCTGTCCATAAGAGTTCATTATTTCAAGCATGCCCAAAGGTCCTGGAGCATTCACAGATTTATACATATAAAGTAGAGTATTAAAAAACAGTTGCAACTAATAAACTTATTTAGAAAACAGTGATATCATTTAAAGAATGTTTATTTGAGGTGAATTCTCCACCATAGTGTTTTTCCAGCAGCTCAATCTGAGATGTGTACTTCAGACACTATTATTAAAATATAAAAACATTGGTACTAGTACTTTTGGTACTAGTGGAGTGTTTCACCTTCTTTTTCTCCATCTCCCAAATTGATGATGAGATCCTTTAGAAGGACTCCGCCCATTTTCGGGGTATTAGACTCTTACCCCAGTTTATCACTTTTCTCTTTTTCAAACAAAACCATGCAACTTGAACTAGCTAGTCCTGCCTCCAGTTAGAGGGGGATATAAGGGAGGCATCAAGACCAAACAGGTGCAAGACTACTAAGTAGTGGGTTGGATACAGAGGGGACCACATATTCTAGCCGCCCTGGGGTGAGGGAAAAGGAAATGGGAGGTAGGACAGAAACGGAGGTGTAGGGAGGACAATTTGGTGATGGAAATCCCCCCTGATTTTATGTAAATATGTACCTAAAATATTATTGTCAACAATATGTAAGCCACTATGATCAAAATAAAAATTTTAAAAAATATATAAAAACATTGAAAAAAATCTGTTCATTATAAACATACACAAATTATAGAAAGTAGCTTCCATATGTTATCTAACTTTATAAATATTTGAAAAATATTATGTCCTTTCTACTAAAGGAAACACTTGATTTTCTACTGCAGTTTAGCAGCTTCCTAGTGTATTAAACTACATTGAACATTAAAAAATCTGTGAAAGCCAAGTATGGAAATATATATTTAAAATAACGATAGCCAAAAGCTGGCTCCCTGTGTGTGACACCAGGTGGGGAAAATCCGCGAAAGTACACCGGCCCAGTGGGGCTCAGCTGTGAAAGACTGTGAGTGTGACCTGTCTATGTCTGTCTACTGTCCTCTTGCGTGAAACTCTTGCGAGTGGGGCAAAAAGAGGCTCAGAGGAGCACGGCCGCTACGAAGCCGTGCACTCTTTCTAAGGAAAGAACTCCATTGCAACAAGAAGGAAAAACCACACTAAGAACGGCGCTATATCACAGAAGCAAACATTTCTCTCTGGACTGTCTTCTCTGTTGCATGCTCGGGCCTAAGATTTGACCCAGTGTGAGGCTTCATCCACGGAGGACTCCCCTCCCTTAGAGGCAAGTCAGCCCATCCAGAAAGGGAGGAGCCAGAGGAGTGTGCTGCCTACATCATATAGACAATGAATACCACCACAACACGTAGAAAAACCCACAATACAAGTGTGACAATGGGGAAACAACGCAGGCCAGCATCAGACATAGAGAATGAAGATGACAATTCTGAGGACCAGATAATGACTGAACAACTAATCAACCTCTCAGATAAGGACTTTAGACTAGCAATATGGAAGGTGCTCAACAGACACCAAGAAACCATGGATCGAGTTTAACAGAAGACTAATAAGAACCAAGAAAATATGAAGGCAGAAATGACAAAACTCCAAACTGAAATAACATGTCAACTAACAGGACTGAAAAAGTCAGTAAACGAAGTGAATGACAAAATGGATAAGCTCTGGGACAGGGTATCAGAAGCTGAGAATAGACTTGGTGCTGTGGAAGATGAGATACATAACAATTCCATACAGCAGGAGAGATTGGACAAAAAACTTAAAGCAAATGAGCAGACAATGGAAAAATTAGTCAAAGAATGGGAACAGACGAAAATAGAAGTCTATGATAAGATCAACAGAAACAACTTAAGAATCATTGGAGTCCCAGAGACCCAGGAAGAAAATTTCCAGGAAGAATCAATGGTCAAGAACATCATTAAAGAGAAACTTCCAGAGCTAAAGAATATATGTGATCAAATCCTGCATGCCCGAAGAGTACCAACCAAAAGAGACCCCAGAAAAACCACCCCAAGACACATCCTAGTCACAATGACAAATCCCACAGATAGAGACAGAATTCTGAAAACAGCAAGATCAAAAGGGGAAATCATGTTCAAGCAAGCTTCCCTGAGATTTACAGCAGACCTGTCACAAGAAACGCTCAATGCCAGAAAGCAGTGGTGGGATATTGTGACAAGACAGAATGAAATGAATGTTTCACCCAGAATACTATACCCAGCAAAACTCACTTTCCGGTTTGATGGAAGAATACATGGTTTCACAGACAAAAAACAGCTCAGAAACTTCACAGACACAAAACCAGTCTTAAGAGAAAAACTGAAAGACCTAATCTAAGACAAGACTACCCAAAAGACACACCAAATTTTGAAATAAAGATGGCGTTAAATCCCAGGACAATTCTTTCTCTCAACGTCAATGGACTAAATGCACCAGTTAAGAGACACAGAGTGGCTAAATGGATCAAAAAACTCAATCCAACCTTCTGCTGCCTACAAGAAACGCACCTGAATAGTCAGAACAAACATAGACTCAAAATAAAAGGCTGGAGAAAAGTTATCCAAGCAAACAACACCCATAAAAAAGCTGGAGTGGCCATACTAATATCAGATAATGCAAACTTTATACTCAGGAAGGTTGTAAGGGACAAAGACGGACATTTTATATTAATCAAGGGGTACGTAGAGCAGGAAGAATTCACTCTCCTAAACATATATGCACCGAATGAGGGGCCAGCAAAATATTTAATACAACTGTTGACAAATCTGAAAAATAATATCAACAACAACACAATAATTGTGGGGGACCTTAACACGGCTTTGTCAACACTGGACAGGTCAACCAGACTGAAACCCAACAAGAATATACTAGACCTGAGGAGAGAAATGGAAGAAAGAGGCCTAGTGGATATATATAGGACACTCCATCCCCAGAAAGCTGGATACACATTCTTCTCCAATGTACATGGGACATTCTCCAGGATAGACTACATGCTGGAACATAAAACATACCTCCATAAGATCAAGAGGATAGAAATTTTGCAGACTACCTTCGCTGACCACAAGGCTCTGAAATTATTTGTGAACTCCAAAGGGACTCAGAAGAAACACTTTAACACCTGGAAGTTAAACAGCCTCATGCTCAATAACCAGTGGGTCCGAGATGAAATCAAGGAGGAAATAAAAAGGTTCCTGGAAACAAATGACAATAAAGACACAAACTCTCAGAACTTATGGGACACAGCAAAAGCAGTACTGAGAGGAAAATTTATAGCTTTGCAAGCACACATCAGGAAGGAAGAAGGAGCTTACCTGAGTAGCTTAATGACACAGCTAATAGAACTAGAAAATGCTCAACAAAAGGACCCAAGAATAGGAAGACAGAAGGAAATAACAAAGTTGAGAGCAGAAATCAACGAAGTGGAAACTCAAAAAACAATCCGAAAGATCAACGAAAGCAGAAGTTGGTTCTTTGAAAAAATAAACAAGATTGATAGACCACTGGCAAACCTAACAAAGAAGAGAGAGAGAGAAACTTGATAACTCGTATCAGGAATGAAAAAGGAGAGATCACTACTGATATGACAGAGATTCAAAGGGTAATCAGAAACTACTTTGAAAAACTCTACGCCACTAAAAATGAGAACCTGGAAGAAATGGATAAATTCTTGGACTCTTATAATCTTCCACGGTTGAAGGAAGAGGATGTAGCATATCTAAACACCCCCATCACCATTGATGAAATTAAAACAGTAATCAAATGTCTGCCGAAAAACAAAAGCCCAGGTCCAGATGGATTCACTAATGAATTCTATCAAACTTTCCAAGAGGAACTACTGCCAATCTTGGCAAGACTCTTTCATGAAATTGAACAAACAGAAACACTTCCAAATAGCTTTTATGAAGCCAACATCACCTTGATACCTAAACCAGACAGAGACGCTACCAAAAAAGAAAATTACAGACCAATATCACTGATGAATGCAGATGCAAAGATCCTCAACAAAATCCTGGCAAATAGGATTCAATGCCTCGTTAAGAAGATCATCCACTATGATCAAGTAGGTTTCATCCCAGGAATGCAAGGCTGGTTTAACATCCGTAAATCTATCAACATAATACACAACATCAATAACAAGAAAAATAAAAACCACATGATCATATCAATAGATGCAGAGAAAGCATTTGATAAGTTCCAACACCCATTCTTGATCAAAACTCTCAGCAAGATGGGAATGGAGGGAACCTTTCTCAATATAGTGAAGGCCATCTACCACAAGCCAGTGGCAAATATTATCCTCAATGGAGAAAAACTGAAAGCCTTCCCTCTAAATTCTGGCACAAGACAAGGCTGTCCTCTCTCACCACTCCTATTCAACATAGCACTGGAAGTACTTGCTATAGCGATTAGGCAAGAAAAGGATATCAAGGGAATCCAGATAGGAAAGGAAGAAGTCAAGCTCTCACTGTTTGCAGATGACATGATACTCTACTTAGAAAACCCTAAAGACTCTATCAAAAAGCTTCTAGAAACAATAGACTCATATAGCAAGGTGGCAGGCTACAAAATTAACACACAAAAATCAATGGCCTTTCTATATACCAATAGTAATAAGGATGAAATGGACATTAAGAAAACAACCCCATTCACAATAGTACCACACAAACTCAAATATCTTGGAATCAACTTGACTAAATATGTGAAGGACCTATACAAAGAAAACTATAAAACTCTGCTCCAAGAAATAAGAGAGGACACACGGAAATGGAAACACATACCCTGCTCATGGATTGGCAGGATTAACATCATCAAAATGTCAATACTCCCCAAGGCATTATACAGATTTAATGCCATCCCTCTAAAGATACCCATGACATTCTTCAAAGAAGTGGATCAGACACTCTTGAAATTCATTTGGAACAATAAACACCCTCGAATAGCTAAAGCAATCATTGGGAAAAAGAATATGGGAGGAATTACTTTTCCCAACTTTAAACTGTACTACAAAGCAACAGTTATCAAAACAGCATGTTATTGGAATAAGGATAGGTCCTCAGATCAGTGGAATAGGCTTGAATACTCAGAAAATGTTCCCCAGACATACAACCATCTAATTTTTGATAAAGGAGCAGGAAATCCTAAATGGAGCAGGGAAAGCCTCTTCAACAAGTGGTGTTGGCACAATTGGATAGCCACTTGCAAAAAATTAAACTTAGACCCCCAGCTAACATCATGTACAAAGGTAAAATCCAAATGGATTAAAGACCTCGATATCAGCCCCAAAACCATAAGATATATAGAACAGCACATAGGCAAAACACTACAGGACATTACAGGCATCTTCAAGGAGGAAACTGCACTCTCCAAGCAAGTGAAAGCAGAGATTAACAGATGGGAATATATTAAGCTGAGAAACTTCTGCACCTCAAAGGAAATAGTGCCCAGGATACAAGAGCCACCCACTGAGTGGGAGAAACTATTCACCCAATACCCATCAGATAAGGGGCTAATCTCCAAAATATACAAGGCACTGACAGAACTTTACAAGAAAAAAACATCTAACCCCATCAAAAAATGGGGAGAAGAAATGAACAGACACTTTGACAAAGAAGAAATACAGATGGCCAAAAGACACATGAAAAAATGTTCAACATCACTAATCATCAGGGAGATGCAAATCAAAACAACGATGAGATACCACCTCACACCCCAGAGAATGGCACACATCACAAAGAATGAGAATAAACAGTGTTGGCGGGGATGTGGAGAGAAAGGAACTCTTATCCACTGCTGGTGGGAATGCTGTCTAGTTCAACCTTTATGGAAAGCGATATGGAGATTCCTCCAAAAACTGGAAATCGAGCTCCCATACGATCCAGCTATACCACTCCTAGGAATATACCCTAGGAACACAAAAATACAATACAAAAACCCCTTCCTTACACCTATATTAATTGCAGCTCTATTTACCATAGCAAGACTCTGGAAACAACCAAGATGCCCTTCAACAGACGAATGGCTAAAGAAACTGTGGTACATATACACAATGGAATATTATGCAGCTGTCAGGAGAGATGAAGTCATGAAATTTTCCTATACATGGATGTACATGGAATCTATTATGCTGAGTGAAATAAGTCAGAGAGAGAGAGAGAAAAACGCAGAATGGTCTCACTCATCTATGGGTTTTAAGAAAAATGAAAGACACCCTTGTAATAATAATTTTCAGACACAAAAGAGAAAAGAGCTGGAAGTTCCAGCTCACCTCAGGAAGCACAAAGAGTGATGAGTTTAGTTAGAGAAATAACTACATTTTGAACTGTCCTAATATTGAGAATGTATGAGGGAAATGTAGAGCCTGTTTAGGGTACAGGCAGGGGTTGGGTGGGGAGGAGGGAGATTTGGGACTTGGGTGATGGGAATGTTGCACTGGTGATGGGTGGTGTTCCTTTTATGACTGAAACCCAAACACAATCATGTATGTAATCAAGGTGTTTAAATAAAAAAATTATGCATTAAAAAAAAATAACGATAGCCAATTAATTAAAATTTTTCTTGCTGTTGATGTTGTGTATTATGTTGATAGATTTACGGATGTTAAACCAGCCTTGCATTCCTGGAATGAAACCTACTTGATCGTAGTGGATGATCTTCTTAATGAGGCATTGAATCCTATTTGCCAGGATTTTGTTGAAGATCTTTGCATCTGCATTCATCAGCGATATTGGTCTGTAATTTTCTTTTTTCGTAGCATCTCTGTCTGGTTTAGGTATCAAGGTAATGTTGGCTTCATAAAAGCTATTTGGAAGTTTTCCTGTTTTTTCAATTTCATGAAAGAGTCTTGCCAGGATTGGTAGTAGTTCCTCTTGAAAGGTTTGAAAGAATTCATTAGTAAATCCATCTGGGCCTGGGCTTTTGTTTTTGGGCAGACATTTGATTACTTTCTTAATTTCCTCAATAGTAATGGGTGTGTTTAGATATGCTACATCCTCTTCATTCAATCGTGGAAGATTATAAGATTCCAAAAATTTATCCATTTCTTCCAGGTTTTCATTTTTAGTGGCATAGAGTTTCTCAAAGTAGTTTCTGATTACCCTTTGAATCTCTACCATATCAGTAGTGATCTCTCCTTTTTCATTCCTAATACGAGTTATCAAGTTTCTCTCTCTTTCTTTCTTTGTTAGTTTTGCCAGTGGTCTATCAATCTTGTTTATTTTTTTCAAAGAACCAACTTTTGCTTTCGTTGATCTTTTGGATGGTTTTTCTGGTTTCCACTTCATTGATTTCTGCTCTCAGCTTTGTTATTTCCTTCTGCCTCCCTATTTTTGGATCCTTTTGTTGAGCACTTTCTAATTCTATGAGCTGCGTCATTAAGCTATTCAGGTATGCCCCTTCTTCTTTCCTGATGTGTGCTTGCAAAGCTATAAATTTTCCTCTCAGTACTGCTTTTGCTGTGTCCCATAGGTTCTGATAAATTGTGTCTCCATTGTCATTTGTTTTCAGGAAGGTTTTGATTTCCTCTTTGATTTCATCTCAGACCCACTGATTATTCAGTATGAGGCTATTTAACTTCCAGGTGTTAAATTTTTTCTTCTGTGTCCCTTTGTAGTTTATATATAATTTCAGAGCTTTGTGGTCAGCAAAGGCAGCCTGCAAAATTTCTATCCTCTTGATATTATGGAGATATGTTTTGTGTGCTAACATGTAGTCTATCCTAGAGAATGTCCCATGTACATTAGAGAAAAATGTGTATCCAGGCTTCTGGGGGTGGAGTGTCCTGTATATATCTACTAGGCCTCTTTCTTCCATTTCTCTCCTCAGGTCTAGTATATTCTTGTTGGGTTTCAGTCTGGTTGACCTGTCTTGTGTTGACAATGCCGTGTTGAGGTCTCCCACAATTATTGTGTTGTTATTGATATTATTTTTCAAATTTGTCAACAGTTGTATTAAATATTTTGCTGGCCCCTCATTCGGTGCATATATGTTTAGGAGGGTGATTTCTTCCTGCTGTACATATCCCTTGATTAATACAAAATGTCCATCTTTGTCCCTTACAACTTTCCTAAGTATAAAGTTTGCATCATCTGATATTAATATGGCCACTGTTGCTTTTTTTTGGGTGTTGTTTGCTTAGATGATTTTCCTCCAGCCTTTTATTTTGAGTCTATGTTTGTTCTGACTATTCAGGTGCATTTCTTGTAGGCAGCAGAAGGTTGGATTGAGTTTTTTGATCCATTTAGCCACTCTGTGTCTCTTAACTGGTGCATTTAGTCCATTGACATTGAGAGAAAGAATTGTCCTGGGAGTTAGTGCCATCTTTATATTAAAGTTTGGTGTGTCTGTTGGTAAGCCTTGTCTTAAAGTATGCCGTTCAGTTTTTCTTTTAAGAATGGTTTTGAGTCTGTGAAGTTTTTGAGCTGTTGTTTGTCTGTGAAACTATGTATTGTTCCTTCAAACCTGAAAGTGAGTTTTGCTGGGTGCAGTATTCTAGGCGAAGCATTTATTTCATTGAGTTTTGTCACTATGTCCCACCACTGCCTTCTGGCCTTGAGTGTTTCTGGTGACAGGTCTGCACTAAATCTCAAGGATGTTCCCTTAAATGTAATTTCTCTTTTCGATCTTGCTGCTTTCAGAATTCTGTCTCTATCTATGGGATTCGTCATTGTGACTAGGATGTGTCTTGGGGTGTTTTTTCTGGGGTCTCTTTTAGTTGGCACTCTTCGGGCATGCAGGATTTGATCACATGTATTCATTATCTCTGGTAGTTTCTCTTTAATGATGTTCTTGACTGTTGATTCTTCCCGGAGATTTTCTTCCTGAGTCTCTGGGACTCCAATGATTCTTAAGTTGTTTCTGTTGAGCTAATCATAGACTTCTATTTTCATCTGTTCCCATTCTTTGAGTAATTTTTCCATTGTTTGATCATTTGCTTTGAGGCTTTTTTCCAATTTCTTCTGCTGTATGTAATTGTTATGTATCTCATCTTCCAGTGTACTGATTCTATCCTCAGCTGCTGTTAACCTGTGGGAAATCTCAAACATGTTTTTCTTCAATTCATCTACTGAGTTTCTCAGACCTGTTATTTGATCTGAAATTTCCGTTTGGAGTTTTCTCATTTCTATCTTCATATTCTCCTGATTCTTTTTAGTTTTCTCTTCTATACTTTGTTTGAGTTCTTTGAACATGTTCCATATTGCAACTCTAAACTCCTTATCTGAGAGACTGACTAGGTGGTTGTTCATGTTCAAGTCATCAGAGTTGCCATCTTCATTCTCTATGTCTGGCACTGGCCCATGTTGTTTCCCCATTGTCACACTAGTACTGCATGTTTTTCTACGTGTTGTGATTGTATTCATTGGCTAAATGCTGTGCACCGTCGCGAAGGGGAGCGGAGCAACAGTGCTCCTCTGGCTTCTCCCTTTCTGGGCGTGTCGACTCACCTCCATGGAAGGCTCACAGGAAGGCAGGCTGGCAGATGGGCCGCACCCAGGATGAAATCAGGCCAAAAATGCAGGACAGCAGAGTAGAGAGGCAGAAGGGTGCTGGCATCTGAGATCCAGCGAAGTTCAGTGGCTCCTCCCTTTCTGGGCGTGTCGACTCACCTCCAGGGAAGGCTCACGGGAAGGCAGACTCCCCGGAAAGTTCACAGGAAGGCAGGCTGGCTGATGAGCCGCACCAAGGGTGAAATCAGGCCGAAAATGCAGGACAGCAGAGTAGAGAGGCAGAAGGGTGCTGGCATCTCCAATTAATTAAAATTAATGCTACAGAACCCATATCATAATTATGGCAATATGAAGTCATTGTTTAAAAATATATGCTGGTTATTTATACCTGCTTTTCAATACACATTTTGAAAAATTATTAAAATTCTCTGAATGCTAGCTATCAAGTACAATGACAGTCATTCTAATTATATTATAATTATTACTCTTAATAATACACTCATAAGATATAGATGATGATACTATCATTATCACATTTTCCTAAGAAAGATATCAAGATATGAACAATTTAAATTAACTATCTCAGGATCATCTAGTTGATAAATGCTTTTATACTGGCCAATTAGCCTAGCATGTATTTATCATTCATATATATGACCTTTAAAAAGCAAAAACATGGAAAAAATATCCATCAATACTGATGTATATAATCATGTGGTAAGATGTTCTAAATGTTTATTTTATTTAGTTCTCCACTTCAATTTTATTGCATTCCATCTAGAATTCAACAATGGGTATTTCCTTCTATAGATAAACATGTCAGTAATTTTTGTCTTTGTATAGAAATTTTCTTTGTATAGCTATTTTCAATATGACAATGAAATACATTGTACTAATTCTAGATAAAGCTCTGACTTCTCAAAGCTCAATGTAAGCAGATGGAACATTAATAGCCTAGCAGGACTATAGATTTTGTTCAATATCAATATTGTGTAATATGTTCATGCAGTATGAACATATTTTCACATATATAGGTAGCATTCAAATGTCATCTTTATAATTTGTATTAAATTAATTTGACAAAATAAATACATCAGGATTTGTAAGTTATTGTCTTTAAAAAAAAATAACAAGGGGCCAGAGAGATACCACAGTGGGTAGGGTGTTTGTCTTTTATGCAGTCGATCTGGGTACAATCCCCAGTATTTCATAGGGTCTCCCAGTTTGCCAGAAATAATTTCTTAGTGCAGAGCTAAGAATAATACCTGAACACCACTGATGTGACCCAAATAATTATATTTTATTTAATTTTTTGGAATAATATTTGGGTCAATTGAAAATAGCTATACAAAGTATTTATTTAGTATGTAAGCATATTTAAATAAATTGATTTATAAAACCTTTAAGTGAAGATATTTCCAATACCATGTAACTTGTTTTTCAATACCTATTTTAAAAGGTTTAAAAATTGTATTTAGTTATTACTCTTATATCTGTTTAATAGGGGACTGGAGTGATAGCACAGCTGTAGGATGTTTGCCTTGTATGCAGCTGACCAAGGACAGACCTTGGTTCGATCCCCAGAATCCCATATGGTCTTTAGACTAAAGAGAGATTTCTGAGTGCAAAGCCAGGAGTAGCCCCTGAGCGTCACCAGGTATGGCTCAAAAAAAAAAATCCTGTTTAATAGGACAAAGTAGATATGTTACATCCTGTTTGGCTGATTAAAATATTGTTTTCTATTCATTAAAATTAAATATTCATTATTTATTAAAACTCATATTTTTATTATTTATTTAAGTACTGAATTAGCACTTGTTTCTAAATATTCAACATAATGTAAGGGCACATAAAGAGGGCTTACTGTTGGTGAAGAAATTTCTATTTAAATAAAAATATTCTGAAAGAAATATAGAAACGTGTGTATGGGTTAAATTTTTACTATGAATTTTTTTTAAATACATCATAAATAAGCTGGTAATATATATATGTATATGACTATATTATGTTAATTTCTCTTTAGTGATGTCATATATTTAAAACTGTTCATATGAGCTTATCGTTTGTATACTATTAGAATAAATTTTATTTTTATAGAATTATTTGCCTTTATGATAAATATTTTCTCATGTATTTTTAAAGTTCATTTTTTATATCATTATTTGTTCTTAAGAAGACTATTGAACAGCAGTAGAGCATTTGCCTTGCACAAGTCAAACTGGGACACACCTGGGTTTGATCCCTAGCATCCCGTATGATCTCCAAGCCTGCCAAGAGCAATTTCTGAGTGCAGAGCCAGGAATAACATCTGAGTGCCACTGGGTGTGACCCAAAAACTAAACAATAAATAAAATAAAATAATAAAATAAAAAAATGGCTATTGATTTCTGTGTGTTAATTTTCTAGCCTGCCACACTTTCATTACTTTTCTAAGATTCATCAGTTTTAAGTAGATATTTTATATACTTTCATTTATTGTATTCACAACTATATTACATCTTAATTCTACATTTTATTCCTTTAATTTTCTTTTCTCATCACACCTTTCAAATTTCTTTTGTCTCTAAATTAGTCTCCAATCAACATCCATTCATTTAACAGTGCCAGAATTGTTTGTGTGCATGTTTTTGTCAATCATCTATCTCAATACTTCACTTTCTCTTCAGGTTTTTGTTGCTAATTATTTCTTAGTTGCCAAAACAAACATGTAGTTTTAATACTTTGTCTTTATGCTTTTCTCAGCTCAAATTGGCTGAGGGTGGACTGTGGATGCTATTTGCTCAACTTCTTTAAAAGATTTGTTTATTAAAATGGTAGTAACTAGTGAATTGATTACTCATGTTTCCTTATGTGCTTTATATATCATAGCATTCATTTTATTGTTTTGAGGCTTTTTGGAAAGATTAACTGAGTTAATTATAAGCTATTTTTTGTTGTGAACCTACATTAGAATGCCACTTCCTGGTTTTATATTTATATAAAATTTTATAAGCACAAAATTCTAATAAATCTGAAATATAAATATTCAGCTTTACTCTGTGTAACTAGTTTTCTAGAATAAATTTTACCCATACTGATCTCTCGCTGTCTCTTATATATTTATATATATTTATTTATATTTATATTATATATTACATTTGTATTTATATTTATATATATTTATTATATATATTTATATTTATATATATTTCTTTGAAGTCCACCAGCTTCATTTTCTAAAAATATGTGGCAACTTGTATCTTTTCAAGAAAAAATGAATCTCGGGCCGGAACAATAGCAAGGTGGGATGGCATTTGCCTTGCACTTGGCCGATCTAGGATGGACCTTGGTTTGATCCCTGGTGTCCCATGTGGTCCTCCAAACTAGGAGCATCTTCTGAGCACATAGCCAGGATTAACTCCTGAGTGTTGCAGATGTGGCCCAAAAAGCAAAAACAAACAAACAAAAATGAATGAAAAATTGTTGGATAATACCATGGTATGTTATAACCTTATTAACATTTTCTGAGATTAGTAAAATGAGATTTTCATGTTTATTGTTCATTCTGGTAATCTCTCTTAGTATTTCTTTAAAAAATATTATTATTATTTTTAAGATTAATTTGTAGTATCTACTTTATATTTATTTTTACCTTCATGATGTATGGCAATTATCTTCTATACATTTTCTACTTTTTCTTGTCTAAAAAGGTATAAAAGAATGTGTACACCCTTTCTCTTTTCTATAATGATTGAAAAAAGTCATTTTGAGTTTGAAAATTTGTGAACTCACTAAAAATTAACATTGTAAACCATTGATTCTCAAATAGTGGGGCACGCCCTCCGGGGGAGGGGCTTGAGGCTCTGTAAAGGGGGTCACATTTGACCTCGGCAAACACTGTCATAACAAGCTAAGCCCCTTGTTTATATCTCTGTATGTCTCTGGAGCTGAGAGTTGCTGTGTCCTGCTTCAAACCCTGCTTCAAAAAGCTATGCATTGCAAAATGTGCTCATTGTAGCCATTAATCCAGACCACCTCTGATTTAAAAAATCAGCTCTAATTATTTTATATGTTTTTGTTTTGCAGGTTAAAGTTATTTTAATAAAGATACTATTTACAGTCATGAGGGGGGGGCACGAAAAATGTTTTCTTCTTCCTAGGGGGCGTGAAAGAAAATAATTGAGAAGCACTGTTGTGAACTAAATAAAAACAAAATTTTAAATATTATTCTAATGTAGTTATTTAGTTAATTTGTTTTATGCGAGTAAATCCTTATTAACTAGACTAAAAAGTCATCCAATTTTAGCTTTTTAAAGCTTTATTGCTTTACTTTCACATTTAGGTCTTCAATTGGTTCTTTGAAAATGGAATTAAATTTTTAGTATATAGTGAATAATTCATTGATGTTATGAATGGATTTCAAGTGATCTAGTTCTGCTTATACAGAGACTTCTTTTTCAGCCCTGCATTAAACTGTTCTAGAGGGACAAATAGTACCCTTTTAAGTGACAATGTGTCTGTACTTACTCGTCTTTTCCATTTGTTAGCTTATTTCTCCACATGTCAACTTCACTCTTTCTGTTATTGTTGTTCCTTCACAGGAGATTCTATTATTGCGAGTATAATTCTCCAGCTTCATCCTTAGAAATATTTTTTACAGGATCCAAAGTGATAGCACAGTGATAGGGCTTTTGCCTTGCATGTGGCCGACCCAGGCCAAATTCAGGTTTGATCCCAGCATCTAATATGATCCCCCAATCCTGCCAGAAGCGATTTCTGAACACATAGCCAAGAATAACCCCTGAGTACCACTGAGTGTGACCCCAAAACAAACAAACAAACAATATATATATATATATATATATATATATATATATATATATATATATATATATATATTGCAGAATTGCATTGCCACTAGTCTTTGGAGTCAGTTGTTAAAAAAAAAACTGTTAGAATTCTTATTTAGATTAAATTGTGTGTATTTAAGTCAGTTGTATGAAAATTGTTGCATCATAATTTTAAATTATTATATTCTTAAAGAGTTCATTACTAGACACTAGAAATCAATCTTGCTTAAATATTATGATATCTTCTTGATCAAGAATAATATAATATATTAATATATTATACATTAATTAATATATTAGCTAATGTAAATTAACATATAACATATTATATACTTATATTTATTATACATAATTAATATATAATATGATAATATATAATAATAATGAATATTATTTTAGATGCAGTGGTAGCTTACAAGTTTTGTGTTTGTTTGTTTTGTTTTCTGGGGTCACACCCAGCAGCACTCACAGATTATTTCTGGATCTACCCTCAGAAATCCCTCCTAGCAGGCTCGCCGGACCATATGGGATGCCAGAATTCGAACAACCAACCTTCTGCATGCAAGGCAAATGCCCTATCTCAGCTTACACTTTTTTTATATATATTTTATTTTAACACCTTGATTACATACATAATTGTGTTGGGTTTCAGTCATGTAAAGAACACCACCCATCACCAGTGCAACATTCCCATCTCCAATGTCCCAAATCTCCGTCCTCCCCACCCGACCCCTGCCTGTACTCTAGACAGGCTTTCCATTTCCCTCATACATTCTAATTATTGGGACAGTTCAAAATGTAGTTATTTCTCTAACTAAACTCATCAATCTTTGTGGTGAGCTTCCTGAGGTGAGTTGTAACTTCCAGCTCTTTTCTCTTTTGTATCTGAAAATTATTATTGCAAGAATGTCTTTCATTTTTCTTAAAACCCATAAATGAGTGAGACGATTCTGCGTTTTTCTCTCTCTCTCTGACTTATTTCACTCAGCATAATAGATTCCATGTACATCCATGTATAGGAAAATTTCATGACTTCATCTCTCCTGACAGCTGCATAATATTCCATTGTGTATATGTACCAAAGTTTCTTTAGCCATTCGTCTGTTGAAGGGCATCTTGGTTGTTTCCAGAGTCTTTCTATGGTAAATAGTGCTGCAATGAATATAGGTGTAAGGAAGGGGTTTTTGAATTGTATTTTTATATTCCTAGGAGTGGTATAGCTGAATCATATGGGAGCTCGATTTCCAGTTTTTGGAGGAATCTCCATATTGCTTTCCATAAAGGTTGAACTAGATGGCATTCCCACCAGCAGTGGATAAGAGTTCCTTTCTCTCCACATCCCCGCCAACACTGTTTATTCTCCTTCTTTATGATGTGTGCCATTCTCTGTGGTGTGAGGTGGTACCTCATAGTTGTTTTGATTTGCATCTCCCTGATGATTAGTGATGTGGAGCATGTTTTCATGTGTCTTTTGGCCATTTGTATTTCTTCTTTGTCAAAGTGTCTGTCCATTTCTTCTCCCCATTTTTTGATGGGATTAGATGTTTTTTTCTTGTAAAGTTCTGTCAGTGCCCTGTATATTTTGGAGATTAGCCCCTTATATGATGGGTATTGGGTGAATAGTTTCTCCCACTCAGTGGGGGGCTCTTGTATCCTGGGCGCTATTTTTTTTTGAGGTGCAGAAGCTTCTCAGCTTAATATATTCCCATCTGTTAATCTCTGCTTTCACTTGCTTGGAGAGTGCAGTTTCCTCCTTGAATATGCCTGTAGTCTCAATGTCCTGGAGTGTTTTGCCTATGTGTTGTTCTATATATCTTATGGTTTCGGGTCTGATATTGAGGTCTTTAATCCATTTGAATTTTACCTTCATACATGATGTTAGCTGGGGGTCTAAGTTCAATTTTTTGCAAGTGGCTAGCCAGTTGTGCCAATACCACTTGTTGAAGAAGCTTTCTTTGCTCCATTTAGAATTTCTTGCTCCTTTATCAAAAATTAGGTGATTGTCTGGAGAACATTCTGTCGACCTCAGCTTACATGTTTTTTAAGGAACTTTTATTCTGAGGCTGAAGGTAGGCTAAATAGAATAAAGCTTTTTTGTTTAAAATAACTTCAATAACTTACTAATAAAATTAAAGTTCATTAAAATAAAATGCCCTCAATTGACACAATAACTTTAAAAGATATACCCATGTTCAAGATATTGATTTTGCCTATTGAATGAAAGGTTTATTTTTACATTTTGCAATTTGCTTTCTTGCATGATCTACTTTGAGCTGAATTATTTTAAGGAGTTATAAGTACTGAGCAGTTCATTTTCTTGTAGAGTTTTCATTAAGGTTATAATAGGATGCATCTGTGAGATCTGCATGTTATAATTAAAGTTCCTTTTGCACCTTAAGTTGACACTTCCTGTTAATAGCATTAAGCTTTAGAGTTGCAGTAAAAGTATCATATATAGGGCCTGAGCCCTATAACACCATAGGTAGGGTGTTTCTTTCCACATGGTCCACCCGAGTTTGGTTCAATCACCTGCAGCCTTATATGGTCCTGTGAATCTGCCAGGAGTGATATCTGTGTGCAGAGCCAGAAATAAGGCCTGAGTGCCACCAGATGTGACTCCAAAACAAAACAAAACAGGCTTTTAAACCTTCAAAGATCATGACTAATATAATGCATATGTCAAGAAAAGTTTTTCACAATGGAAAGAGGCACTGCCTATGAGGTTAGAGCACCACATTTTGAGAAACAGCCCTTTCTAGAAGTCAGCTATTTTCTATTTTCCCAGGCTGTCCCACTGGTTCATACCACACATTAAGAGCAGGCCCTGAGGCCTGAGGTCTGAAAATTCAGTGCAGGAAAGGGACATGTGGTCTTTCTGACCTGAGGCCCCTGAGAAGGCTCACTCTACCAACAGGATGCTTGCCTTAGAGAGGACAGCCCAAGAGTATCCCTAAGGAGAAAATTGTGGAAGATAACAGCACTAAGGCTCTGCCAAAATCCCTCTGTGAAAGTCACTTACAATATGCTAGAAAACTCTTCAAACACTTACCAGGCCTATTCCACGAATGTCATAATATCCATGTTTAACTACAAAACAAAACAAAACAAACAAAAACTTCAGTAAAGCAATACATTGGGGGCAATCCTAAGTCCCCAGTCTCCAGTTGCTACCAAACCCTGGAGACTTAGCCACTGGTTCATCTTTGTTGGCATCAGAAAGCCCCAGATAGGGCATGGCTAGCAAAGGGGTTTCCAATGGGAAGAACTGAGCCAATCATGTCCTTCCACTCCCCATTCCTGAAATCAGCAAACACACAGCAGCAGCTTGACTCCCCCACCTGTCACCAAATGAGCCTGGCTGAAACTTCCCAGCATATGACAATGGCTGTGACTCCATGACACAGACACAGGTCTTCCTAAGCATCTGTCCCAAGGAAAAGAGCTCCTATCCTGGAGGTATGTTCCTGTAAGGTTATCACCAAAGAAAGATATGATAGCAGGGGAAAAGAAAATAGCCATTCACACTGGACTTGTCAGCACCTGACAAACAAGCCTAGCCATTGTTTCTATCTGTTTTCTCTATTTCTGACCAAAAGTGTGGGGGCACGGCTCTCTTTTACAATAGCATGCCCAAGGAGCTTTTTATGTTAAATTTAAAATATTAATTTGGATATGGGGCACACACGGTGGTACCTGAGGCACCATGTGGCGATGGGAGCTGAACTTGTCTTGTATTTATTTGAGGTTTATCACCTGGCAAGTCCTTTAAGCATTTAGATACCTGAGCCACACTCACACCAATAATATTTGAGTTGGGTGATTCACCTAGTCAACACTACTGAAATCTCCTCAGGATTCCAACACACAGTCCAAGCTGAGAACTGTTTTACAGTTCCAAGTGCTTTCTTTGAGAGATTCTAAAGCTCAGTATTTTTAGGTCAGAAATAAAGTCAAGGGGCCAGAGATATAGCACAATGGTAGGGCATTTGTCTTGCATGAAACCAACCTAGGAAGGACCTGGGTTTGATTTCTGGCATCCCAAATGGTCCCACCAGCCTGCCAGGAACAATTTCTGAGTGCATAGCCAGGAGTAACCCCTGAGAGCTGCAGCATGTGACCTAAAACCCAAAATAAATAAAGTCAAGACAAAGGACAATCCTCAAAGAATTTTCAAATGTCAAATAACTGGTCAAACTCTAATAAAAGCTTGAAGAATATAAAGCAGGCAGAGCTTTTGTAAAAGGAACTGACATTTCTATCAGGCAACATGTGGGAAGCTTACTAGATAACACTCAGTTCAGAATCACCTGCATTTCATATTAGTTAGGTATGGGATTCTATTTTTTTTTTTTTTTACTTTATGGGATTTCTTCTTCTCTTGCTTTCCTAAATAAAAGCAATTTGCTTTCTATTTAAAACAAACCCAAATACTTAGGTCAAGAAATACAGTTTGACTAACCCTCACTGCCAGGGCATCCTGAACCATAGAAAACAGGAGTGGGCCTGAAATTCAGGCTTTGCAGCTTCAAAGAGAAGACGAGTCAATGCTGCTCTTAGCAGAAACAAAAACCACCTTCCTAACTCCACCCCCCATTTCTAGGCCTTTAAAAAATCTCAAGGACAGAGTCACACAATAGAGAGGCCAATTCAATTGTGACTAGAGCCCAGGATGCAGCAGGGAATGTCAGCCTGGGGTGCCCACTGTAGGAGTGGGGCACCAGAGTTCATGCTGGTGCTGGTGTGCTGTGCTGCACAGGCTGTGTGGGTTCATCATCATCCTGCCTTTTCCTCCCTGTCCACCTGTGCAGGACATTTTCATAGATTCTATTGTAGTCTGGCCCTTCCTGAGCTCTGTTAAAGACGTTGTCCATCCTGCTACATCCCGGGCCCTGTGTGATCAGGCTTTGGTTCCCTTACAGCATGGGTCACTTTATATGGAATCAGAGCTGGTGGTCCCAAGAAGGGAAACTATAGGATGCACTTGTTTCTGCAGATCTATCTCCTATAGATACCAATGAAAAGAGCAAGCAGGAAAATCATCTAAGCAGAGATGTCTGCTGTTTGCATCAAGGCCAGCTTCAGAGGAAGATGCACTTCCAGTGTCCAGAAATAACTCGGGGTATGTGGTCCTCCATGCATGCTGTTGGGGCTTGGAGCCACTGCCATTGCATAAACATATGTGCAGAAGGGAAAGGCTTCTGGCTGCTTCCCCGCGTGCTCATTTGCAGATAAGTGTACCCCTATATCGCTTGACTTAAACTTAACCTGAATCAGTTGCCAACTTTCTCAGGAATGCTCTCTTTACATAGAATGCCTTGCTGGGACTACCTCTTTCTCCTGCCTTTCTTCCACTAACCCAGCTCTTTGCTTGTGGTTGGGCATCCGTTCCTTGGGAAGATAGGCAGTGAGTGTCCAGTGATCTGTGCTTCACCCTCCAGTTGGTTCCACTTGTATTAAGCTCACAAACTCCTGTGTGGGGCAGGAGAAATGCTGCATCTCAGGGTGGGAAGCCTCCTTCTATTCAAAAAGGAGTGGCGCAAGAAAGCAGTGTAAATAAACCTTCAGGTTTCCTACCGGAAAAATAGAAAGAACACTTTTTCAATTCATTGACAAAAGTAAGTCGTGATATTGCATATTTAGAAGTGAAAAATATTGAATATCAGCAAAGTGAGGCTTTACTAGCTAATGACTCTTTTGCAAGATTGAGTGAGTGATAAATTGACACACACTGTAAGTTTTCATAATAGACATTATATTTCCTAATGCAAAAGACCTCCCCAAGTTCCACACTGGCTGAGAGCTACGGAATGTATAGTCTTTTCTGATGCCATCTAAATGTTATTGGGTAATACAAATAAATGCATAACTTGGGAGTTATTGGGTTTTTAGAGCCATATTTTGTTGTCTCCATCTTTTTTATGATATAATCAAAGGATAATAAAAGTTAATTTTTTAGAATTGTTTACAGTAATATATGATTGGAAGCTATCTACTCATTCATCACTGAGTGAATCATGACATAAACCAAGTAGATCTATGTAATACAACAATATCATATTTTAAAATATGGTTTGGAAGCTATACCCATCAGTGCTCAGACTTTATGCAGAGGCATTACTTATGGCAGTGTTCAATGAAGATTGTAGTAGTGAGGATCTATCTAGTCAGAGCCAGCTGCATTCAAGGATGTGCTCTCTACAGTCTAACCATGATTTTTTTTTAAATGAGCTTGATTGCTTTTCTGCATGAAATTATAATCTCCCAACAGGAAAGAAAATCTCTATAAATATAGGCAGCTTGTCAACTTTATAGTAATAAACTGTCTAAGCTAAATATTTTTAAATGGACCGTATACAATTTTTTCTATAGACCTTTTCTATCAGGCATTAAATAATAAATATAAGTTCATGATGGTCATAATATAATACCTCCTTTTTTCTGGAAGTCACAAATTTAAATCTTGTCATTATTACTCCCCTGAGATACATATCTAACTCTGTTTGGCATTTAATGGACTATATTGTAATTAATCTTACCACAAATACAAAGTGACAATGTGTGGGAAGTGTTATATTGCCAAATCCCAAGGCTACAAATTATAAAAGAACACTAAAATTTGCCTCAAGCAGGAGTCTCTGGTAGAATACATCCTATTTAAAATCCAGAAATGAACAACTTGTTAGCTTGTTAATTATGTGTGGTTAAAAGATCAAAACTTTGTGTTAAATTATATTTGAAGCAAATCTGTTAACACTACAAAGTTAGATTACTTTCTATTTCAGAGTTATAGTTAAGAAACCAAATGAAAACTACATTTTCTGCCACATGAACTTGCTTTCAAACATTCTGTGCATATTTATTCATTTTTAAGCTCCAGTGACTTAAGTGGAGAAAGGTTGAAACTAGATATTTGTGAAAAAATATAAAAGAAATGGAAGTCATAAAATAAGATATTTCTTGTATGGTACAGGTTGTTAACTGTTAATGTCTATTATTTTATATACCCCATAATGCTTAACTCAATGAACAGTACTTCAAAACCAATTTCTTCTATTTCTCTGTGTCTAGTTTATTTTATCTTTTGATTCTTGTCTGTCATATTTTAATGAGTAGGAAAATGGTACAGGGCATTATGTGCATCCATGTTTATATTAAAAGTAAAAATAATAAAAAGAGCAAAAATCAAAATCAAAGAATTAACTTTTCTTTCCAGCCAATCAGTTCTTCTTGATATTTATTCCATTCTAGTTTTTTCTAAAGGCTTTTAGAATTTTTCATTGCCACAGCTATAAGTTGTATATTTATACTCACAACATATATATTTAATAGTTTCCTTTTCTCAAAACAAGTTTCTACTCAATTTTAAATCTCTTTTTTAACCTTCTGTTTTTAGCTTCTGTTTTTAGATAGCCCCTAATCTGAGTTTATGAATCTGGCACATTCTAACTGCCATGTGAGAATTCTTATTCTAATTCCACCAATAAATGACACTATAAGGTAGAGCTTTGCTCTATGCCTCAATTAAAGCCATAAATATCAGCTTAGATGCCTGTTTTCTTTACAAATTGTTCATTATGGGATTAAGAAAAAGTTTTCTCTTGTACCTTAATGTTTATATACCATCTTCAGTCTTTACTTGTGACCAAATTTTGGGTAATAGGGCTTGATTATATTTTCAAAGAGTAAGTACCAAGTAGAATAATCTTTTCTTTATTGTTTAAATGAAGTATCAGTTTATAGTAGTTTAAAATACTATGTCATAAGTGAAAACTGTCACTATATTGTACTCAAATCAGAATGTCAGCATCCTCATTATTATAGTCTGTAAAACTTCCTTCTTCAATTATGGTCCCTTCCTCCATTTTGGTAACTTTCATTTTATGGTAATTTTTATATATAATATTCATATTAAATTATATACAAAATACCTAATTAAAAACATAAACATATATAGTAAGTATATGTGTACAAAGATCTTTTCATTTAGGGACTAGGGAGGTGATTAAGGTATTAATTTGACATGCACACAGCTGACCGTGGTTCAATCCCTGGCACCACATCCCTGGCACCTGAGCACAGCTAAGAAAAAACTCTGAAGACCACATGGCATGGCTTATTACTTACCTAAAATAAGAAACTCATATTTATGCTCTTAGTTTAATACAATATTTGTATTACTTTAACAATATAAGTAATTTGATTGCATTACACAGTAATGTTAAAAGATTAAAAAACCTCTATACTAGTTCCCATCAAGAGAGTGACATTTAAAAATTCTAACAGTAAATAAGTTTTTAAAGCATTCCTTTTTGTACTAGAGTTTCCAAATTTTTTATATGATAATTGAGGTGTTATCATGCTGATTTTTTTAATTCACATTTGCCTGAAAATCCTTGATGTTAAGCATTTTTCATGTGTTCCTTTGCCATATACATGTCTTTCTTGAAACATTGTTTACAGTACTAAAATCTAAAAACCCAAGTTCCCAATAAGATACATTGGATACATGAAGGTATCTTGCTAAGTGAAATAAATCAAAAGAGAAATACAAATACCAGATAATCACATTTGTATGACACATAATCAAAGCAAGGGAATAAACAGTGTTCAATAAAAACGGACTTTTAACTAAAAACATAAATTAAGTTACAAACCAAAGAATAGAAGATATACATTATATAATATATACATATAGTAGCATATATTAAAGTATATTTGTAGCACTTTACAAGTATATGTAGGGTATTAATATTTATGTAATTATATATCAATATTAGTAATATAAAAATAATGATTTGACAAATTTTAAAAATGGGCCATGTGAACACAGGTGGAAAGATATCACTTTGATGTTTGTGGGTGATAATATTTTACTTCTGAAACATATATTAATGTGAACAATGCATGCTAATTATTACATTTAATAAAAAGAAAATTAGTGTACTTCATAAAAATAATATTTTATGTAATAATATATTCATACAAAATATGCATGTTACTATTTATACACATAAATAAAGTTTAAAGGTAAACAAGGGTTTTGAAATTCTTAAAAATGTTGGTTGGTTGGTTGGTTGGTTGGTTGGTTGGTTGGTTGGTTGGTTGGTTGGTTGGAGATACAGTACAGCAGGGTTCTCAAACTCGAGGCCCACAGGCCGTTTGTGGCCCTACGTACATTTTGTGGCCTGTGGCTGACCTTCAAATATCGCAGTATTCGCGATTATTCGCTTACCAAATAATTGCAATAAAAATCGCATTAGAAAGAAAAAAATCACATTAAACGTTCGCATACCACAAGCAGTTTTGTTCGGGGTGTGCAAATGTTTAATGCTATTTTTTGCGATATTTTTCTTACTAATGCAATTTTTTTATTGCAAATATTCAGTAAGCGAATAATCGCGAATACTTTGTGCCTACCCCAGACATCATTTCCGCTGCTCCTGCCCACTGTCCCTTGCATTATCGTAGGCCTAAGGGAGAGAAGTTTATTACAGAATTAGATTTTGTTATACCTTCATCATGACTTCATCAAAGCCTGCAGTTAAGAGAAAGATTGATGACCAGCACAGACAATTTCAGGAAAAGTGGGAGACACAGTATTTCTTTGTTGAGCACAGCGGCATCCCCACATGTTTATTTGCTCAAAGAAAGTTCCAGTGCACAAGGAATACAACTTAAAACGCCATTATTCAACTAAACATGCTGAGAAATGTGCAAAATATCAAGGAAATGAGAGAGCCAAGCGGGGTGCCAGTCTTAAAGCATGTCTAATGAGGGAACAAGATTTCTTCAAGAAAGAACCAAAGAGAATGTTGCATCAGTCGAAGCTAGTTACATGGTTAGTGAGATGATTGCTAAGGCAGGGAAGCCATTCACAGAAGGAGAGTTTGTGGAAAAATGCATGTTACAGGCTGCAAGTATTATCTGTCCAGAAAAGAAAGGTCAGTTTAGCAAAAGCAGCCTTTCTGCCAACACTGTGGCAGAGTGCATTTCTGACATGACAAGTGACATTTATCATCAATTGTGTGAGAAAGCCAAATGTTTTGATGCACACTCAGTTGCTCTTGACGAGGGAACAAATATAACAGACACTGCACAGCTCACAATTTATGTCCGTGGTATTGATTGCAATTTTGAATTGACAGAGAAGCTGCTCACAATGATTCCAATGCATGGCCAGACCACCGCTAAGAAGAAATTTTGGCATCTGTGTGATGCCATTGAGAGTGCAGGTTTGCCATGGAAGAGGTTTGTTGGAATAATAACTGACGAAGCGCCATTGATGACAGGGAGGAAAAATGGACTGGTGGCACTTGTTCAAAAAAAAACTTGAAGAGGATGGTGTAGAGAAGGCTATTGGTTTTCACTGCATTATCCATCAGCAGCTCCTTTGAAGTAAATGCCTTCCATGTGACAATGTGATTTCTGTTGTTGTGAAATGCATCAACTAAATCAGATACAGGGGCTTAAAGCACAGGAGGTTCCATGCTTTCTTAGAGGAAATGGAATCAGAATATGGAGATGTGCTCTATTTCACCGAGGTAAGTTGGCTCAGCAGGGGAAATGTCCTGAAAAGATTTTTTGAGTTGAGAGAAGAATGAAAGCTTTCATGGAGAAGGATGGGAATGCTGTATCTGAGTTGAGTGTTCAGAAATGGCTCATGGACTTAGCTTTTCTTGTTGACATCACCCATAAGCTGAATATACTAAACAAGATGTTACAAGGCCCTGGGGCAGCTTATCAGTGCTGCCTATGACAACGTGAAAGCATTCACCACAAAACTTGTGTTATGGTGGGCCGGAGAGATAGCATGGAGGTAAGGCGTTTGCCTTTCATGCAGGGGGTCATCGGTTCGAATCCCGGCGTCCCATATGGTCCCCGTGCCTGCCAGGAGCAATTTCTGAGCGTGGAGCCAGGAATAACCTCTGAGCACTGCCGGGTGTGACCCAAAAACCACACACACACAAAAAAAAAAAAAAAAAAAAAAAAAAAAAAAACTTGTGTTATGGAAATCCCAGCTCTCTCAGACAAACCTTTGCCATTTCCCAGCATGCAAGGAACTTGTGGGTGCAGGCATACCATTCAGTGGTGAGAAATATATTGATGCAATGTTTAAGCTAAAGAAGGAATTTGATCACAGATTTGCAGACTTCAAAAAGCACAGAGCCACTTTCCAAATTTTTGTGGACCCCTTTTCCTTTGATGTGCAAGATGCCCCTCCTGTGCTTCAAATGGAGCTCATTGGCCTGCAATGCAACTCTGATCTCAAAGCCAAGTTCAGGGAGATTAGTGGAAAAGCAGACATGCATGGGCAATTTTTGAGAGAATTGCCCCTGGCTTCCCTGAGCTTTCCCGAATGTTCAAGTGCACCATGTGCCTTTTTGGGAGCACATAATTGTGTGAAAAGTTATTCTCCACATTGAACTTCAATAAGTCAAAGTACAGGACTAGACTTAATGATGATCATCTTCAAGCCATACTGAGGGTCTCAACTGCTTCCTCTCTAAAGCCAAATATCGTTCAGATTTGTGAGAAGAAGCACTGTCAAGTCTCTGGCAGCAAGGAATAGGCAAAAGATGCCATGTTCAGAAGAAATGTTCATGATCTTCTCTCAATGTTCTAATCATGTTCAGAAGAAATAATTAAAACTGTTAATAATGACATTTGAGGACTTTTTTTTTTTTTTGAAATCCCTTATGTGGCCCTGCTTCACCTTGATTTTGCCTCCTGCAGCCCCCAGGTAAATTGAGTTTGAGACCCCTGCAGTACAGAAATTAAATCACTTTCGTAGCTTGAGCCTGAGCCTAGTTCCTTCTGACACCACATATATTCCTCCTCAGTACAGAGCCATGAGTGATTCCTTGAGCATTGGCAGGTGGACCTCCAATTACAGTTTTTTGTTTGTTCTTCATTGCATTGCTTGTTACAAACAATGGCTGATTAAAAGAACAGCAAATAGTTTGCTATCCTTGGCTGCGGCTCCTAAATTTTGCCTGTAAAATCTTAAATAGGTTCTACTAAATCTCTGTGAATATAAAGGACTTTTGAATAAGGAATTAAATAAATGATTTAAGATACAAGAATTTTTAAATTTTAGTTCAAATAAATAAAATTTAGCAAACTCTTTCAAAATCCTAACATATTTAATAAAAAGCATTTAATAAGTAATGCATTAGACACTTAGTTGAAAAAATTATCTTAAATATATATTAAGTTTTCTTCCTACATAGTGTTAATGAATCAATTTGAATTTAGCTTAAGATATTTTATTTCAACAAAGCACTGTTTAGATTTTATTAAAATTTGGTTTTGACAAAATTTTACTTTAAATCTATGTGCATGGTCATAGTGTATATATCGCAAACAGAAATCTTCATCTTGTCTAAATGTCTAAGTTGTAAAACTTTTAAAGAAAACACAAGCAGTTCAAAGCAGAAAAAATAATTTCATCTTTTTCAAAAGTGAATCACTTTGATCATTGTTTTCCAGAATCCTTCCACTTTTTTTCTCTTTTCCCATTATTGACTTTGTCATGATACCCACTACCTTTTTATAAGAATGAAACAATTTACTTTATACCCTTTAGACTTCTACTCAAAAGGAGTTATTTGATAAATGACAAATCTTTCTATGTAGATTAAGTGATGAGTAAAAAGATCATGCAAATGAAGTTTTCTTGGTATGATCAAAAAAATCAAGACGAAAAATTGGTCAGAATGGAAAACTCAACTAGAAATAAATCATATGAAAAAACTAGCAGAGGAACCAAGTGATGCATGCTTTGTAGTCTAATAGTGTTTCTGAGTTCGATGAAAAGCAATCAGTGGATTTTGAAAGGAATAATTTATGAGCTAAGTAATAAAGTTGGAACAGTAAGGAAATAAAGTGCAGAGATGCTAAACATCATAAATATCTCTGAAGCAGATGACATAGTTTGAATTGGGAAGATATGGAAGATGTAATAAAACTTCAAATGATCTCTTGGTGAGTAAAATGTGGAAAATAAAGGAGAAAAGTTGAAAAAAATCAGCTCCAAAGTTATTGTCTTAATTACAATGCATCTTCATATAATCAATTTATTCATATAATAATATTATAGCACTTTGCTATAATTTGTGTTTGCAAATACTACAAATTTAATGTTCTATATATAACTATATAGTCATTTTTGAAACATCACTACAATCTTTGCCCTTAATGCTTAATTAAATATGTTGCCTTATATGCTTCATTATTTCCACTACTGTTACTTATATATCATATTTGTATTTTTGTTATTGTGTGATAGGAACACAACATAGATCTTGAACTTTCATGTATTTTTTGTTTTTCTCTGTTTTGTTATTGTTTTTGTGCCATATCAGGCAGTATTCAGTGCTTATTCCTGGCTCTGCACTAAAGATAACTGCAGAGGATTATACATAGTGTTAAGACCACACTCTACAAGCAACTTATCTGATACACTATTATTCTAGTGCCAAGATATACTAATATTAATGAAGTTGAATATATGCAACAATGCATAGTACTTGACAGAAATAATATAGGTTTAAATTATAAACAGATATAAAAGTTTTCATTAGATATTAAATCTAAGACAGAAGATAATAAGTAGACAAGAAGAAATGTAGGTATAGGGAAATTTAAACAAATTACATTGGATAAGTGTAAGAATTGGATAAGTGTTGAAGACAAACAGGTAGATAGTTTAAAAATATGATGATGAGAAAAGGAGACTAGTACTAACTACATACCAACAAGGAAAAAATACATAGTGAGAGAATACCCTTGTATTCTTTACCAATGAAGTATATTTATTAAAATTTATTTCCAACCATTGGTAATACCCCTAAACAGTAATAACATAAAAATCATGCAATAGATGAATATCCACTGTAGACTAAGATGTTCACAAATTAAATCTGTGGTAGTTTTGTGTATCTTTATATTCATGAGTAAATAAAATAATGTGAGGGAAAAGAAAACTTGCTGTAGTATTAAGTTCAGTCTAGAGTTGTGTGTGATGAAGTGACTCATCAGAGGTGAAAATAATATAGTTAAAGCGAATAGCAAATGAGTCTTTGATTTTAAGTATAAAATGAGAGGAACACGAATATGAAGCAGTTTACAGAGAGTAGAAAGATCAATAGAAAGTATTGCCGGGAGAGCCGGAGAGATAGCACAGCAGTAGGGCGTTTGCCTTGCATCCAGGATACAGAACAGAAGGTGGTTCGAATCCAGGCATCCCGTATGGTCCCCTGTGCCTGCCAGGAGCAACTTCTGAGCTCAGAGCCAGAAGGAACCCCTAAGCATTTTAAGGTGTGACCCAAACACAAAAAAAAAAAAAAGAAAAAGAAAGGAAGGAAGGAAGGAAGGAAGGAAGGAAGGAAGGAAGGAAGGAAGGAAGGAAGGAAGGAAGGAAGGAAGGAAGGAAGGAAGGAAGGAAGGAGGAAGGAAGGAAGGAAGGAAGGAAGGAAGGAAGGAAGGAAGATAGAAAGAAGGAAGAAAGAAAGGAAAAGGAAAGAAAGAAAGAGAAAGAAAGAAAGAAAGAAAGAAAGAAAGAAAGAAAGAAAGAAAGAAAGAAAGAAAGAAAGAAGAAAAGAAAGAAAGAAAGAAAGAAGAAAGAAAGAAAGAAGAAAGAAAGAAAGAAAGAAAGAAAGAAAGAAAGAAAAGAAAGAGAAAGAAAGAAAGAAAGAAAGAAAGAAAGAAAGAAAGAAAGAAAGAAAGAAAGAAAGAAAGAAAGAAAGAAAGAAGAAAGAAAGAAAGAAAGAAAAGAAAGAAGAAAGAAAGAAAGAAAGAAAAAGAAAGAAAGAAAGAAAGAAAGAAAGAAAATAAGTAATTCCAGATTTAAATTTTTTTATTTGGACTTCCAAAGTGTAAAAATGGGAAGAATTATATGCAGCTATTGAAAAGCAAGTGCATTAAGGAATTAGAGAATGCTAACTTCTGGGAGCAAGTTCATAGTGCTGAGAATAAGGATTAAAGGTCACTGGTGATAGGAAACCTTATGAGCAAAGAAACAGAAAAATGGGAATACAAAGAAGACTGAGAAATGAGTTAAAGCAATTTCCTATCTTATAAAGTATTTTAATTGAATGTTTTTTGAAGGATAATGTAAAATATTTATCTCTTTATAGAAATATTCTTATCTCTTTCCCAAACAGATAGAAATAAATAAGCTTACATATAATTTAAAGCTAGAAATACAATTCATTTATACCATATTATAGAGTGAACATATATTATATACATACTATACAAATATACTGAACCAGATTTTCTGAAAATATACTCCATTGATCCTACTCTTGAGAAATGTATGGAAATTTACTTACTATACACTGATTTCTATATTTTAAATCACCTTCAGAATCGTCTCCTCATAAGTCTATAGACATAGCTATGGATATTGATATATAGACAGATAAATGGATAGAAATATTATAAATATTTTACAAATTTATGCCATTCCCTACTCATCCATGCAATTCATAAATCATAGAGAAAAGAATTTTTGAAGGCTTCAACCACTGTTAAAGGTACTCAAGAGTCCACCTCTGCCAAAAGTCCTGCCAGGTAATTAGACTGATTGATGGAACCTGAGAATGCAGATATATGTGTTCCCTGTAGTACTGGGAAACATCAGAGTCACCCAAGTGGTACTGAGATGCTTCCAAATTCGTGTGTGTGTGTGTGTGTGTGTGTGTGTGTGTGTGTGTGTGTGTGTGTGTGTGTAGAGGACAGGCAGTCCACTTATTGATGTTTCAGGGTGGCATTATGTGGCGCAAGAAATCAAATGTAACTAGTGTGCTCATGGCATGCATTTTTTCCAAATTTAAAAAAGATTTAAAAAAAACAATTTCTATTCTTTATATAGTCTAATCTCTATATTAAGTACTGTTTTTATGTCATTCAAATAAGTTCACCTTCTTATAATATTCTAGATGATATAGCAAGAATGGAAAAAAACAGTCTAAAGGGAATTAGTAAAAATGTTTCTACTAACTGGAATTCCATCACATCATACTTGCCCAGACACTATAGAACATAAGACTTAAAGGCATTCCACTCTAACAGATAAGTAGCTGATATACATATCTTCACTTCTTTCAATTATTGCTTAGCAGTATCCCTCAAGGAGTAATTCTTCAAGTCTTAATTTGCACTCCTATAAGCAAAATGGACCAAGTGATAACATAAATTTCTTAAACAAAAACCTGCTACACTTGTAGAATAATCAGGTGGCTGAAATAGAAAGTGTGGGGTCAAAATGATATTGTGTTCCTGACACAATTGTTTATGAAAACTGAATTAATCAGAATTTGAGAGAATGTGCTGAAGAAACTACGATTTATCATTGTGCACTATGGGGTTTCCTTGCCAAAGACAATTGTTGACAATATATGTCAACAAAAGATTGACAATATATGTGTGGATTATTTTGGTGTTCCCTTTGCCATTCAATTTATTTATATGCCACTTTTTATGCCTAAGATAAAATTTCAGTAACACTGTATTGTAGTGCATGTTTAATTCAGAAAGTGCATTGTTTTAAAATAACAGATCAAAAACCTAGTTATTCGAGGTATTTGTTTAACTACTATCAAATGATTGTACTGCCTACAGTAAAAAAGAAATAAAATAGGAACAACTGTTACTATTATGTAATACTGACCAAGAAACAAACTGGCAAGGAACTGTAAAGGGAACAGCCTAATTATTTTGCATGCAGAACTAACCAGTCTAATGTCAAAAAGCGAGAACCCCCCAGCCTCATTAACACAGTTAATATACAGTGATATATAAAGTGACATGAAGCAATTAACACATTTTGTAGTTATTACATCCTGTTACAAGTCTTAAAATTAACTTGAGTTTCAGAAAGATTTTTTTTTTGCAGCTCCTCACAGACTGCTTTGTCAGTCTTAGCAGATCCTCTTGGTCCCTCAATTAAAGGAATATGCTAAATAGCACAATAATTTAGAAAAGCTGTTGTAAAATTCATAGAAACTATTAAAGAATTTTTACATAATTCAGTAATGTCATTTTATCCATACATAAAAATGAATTCAAATGAATGATTTTGAAGAAATATGTGCCCTGTGTTTTGTTTCAATGTAGGTACAGTTTTTAGGACATTTGTCTTCCATACTGCCAACCCAGGTTCTATATCCCCAAACGTGTATGGTCCCTCAAGCACTGACAGGAGTAATCCCTGAGTATAGAACCAGGATTAATTCGTAAGCATCATTGAGAGTCAACCAAACTCTCTCAACGTCCCCCCCTCAAAAAAAAAAAAACATAAATGAGTAGATGAATAAAATGAATTAGACATGCAAAATGAAATAAAGAAAATGTTTCTATTATTTACAGAATGTCTGAATATGAAGGTCTTTATGCTAAAGAAAGAAACTAGTCACAAAATTAAAACTATAAACAAATTTACTTATGTAAAGTATCATATAGTTGCAAAGTTTATAAAACCAGAAATTACAGCAGTTTCCAGAATCTGAGGGAAAGGGAGAAACATTTTGTTTTTGTTTGTTTAACTGAGATAAAAAATTAATGTGCAAGATAAATATAGATTGTTTTCATAGAGATTGTTTCATAATAATGAATCTATAGTTAATACTGTTTCAGGCACAGAAGTACTTGTAAATATGATACCTCCTGATAAATGTTCTTACTGCAAAAAATATCAATAAATAAATCTATGGATGATAGTTTCTTTTTTGTTGTTGTTGGCCTCTCCCAGTGGTGCTCAGAGTTTACTCCTGGCACCATGCTCAAAAATTAATTCTGGTGGGCTCAGGGGACATTTTGGGATGCTGGCATCAAACCTGAATTAGCAACATGCAAGGCATGCACCATCCAATTTGTGCTATCTCTCTGGCCACTGGATTCAGTTTAAAAGATAAGAGAGAAGTAAACATCATGCTGCCTTTTATTTGTGTGGTTTTTGTTTTGTTTTGTTTGGGAGCTACACTCGGTGATGCTCAGGAGTTACTCCTGGCAATGTGCTCAGAAATCACCCTTGGCTTTGGGGACCATATGGGACTCCGGGGATCAAACTGAGGGCCGACCTAGGTCAGTTGCATGCAAAGCAAAAGCCCTACAGCTGTGCCATCACTCTGGTCCCCATGCTGCCTTTTAAAAGAAAAGTACTCATTTCAAATAATTACTATATCACAAAAAAAAAAAACAGAAAAAAATATAGAAAAGAAAATATTCAGACACTGGTCTAAATAATAATTGATAAGTACATAAATATGCATGGTTATACCAAGTAACAATTAAATGTAAACTTCTAAATATAAACTTATAAATTTATAAATATATATATTGGTATTTATGTAATTCTAATTATGCATGCTAGAGTTAATGATGTTAAGGCATACTTGTTAATTTCCAAGGCAGTTTTTCATATCCACCTAACAATGACCTGTAGCTGTAGAAGTACAATTGTTTATTAAATTTTATTGAGACAATTCTGAATTACAATTCTTTCACAGTTATATTTCAGACATTCAGAGAATTAGGGCCATTCCCACCAACAGTGTTGACCTCCCTCCACCATGGATCCCAGCATGCATCTCATAGACCCCTTGACTACTAGTGTAACAGGTCCATTTTCTGTTTAGTTTGTTATTGTTTAGGTCTCTTGATTCTATTCTTGTTGACTATGGCTTGGATATTTAGATCTGATTTTTATTTATTTATTTTTTTTTTTACTGAATGCTCCCTGGGGGAGTTTGCTTCTTGATGCTGGTGCAGGAAACTGTGCCAGTTCTAATGTTAGATCCTGAATTTGTGGTGGAATTCAATGTCCAATGGATTGAGGCCTAAATAAAAACCCTATGACTAATGTTCAGGGTGGAAGGCACTACTACACTATAAAATTTATGGGCTCTTATTTCTATTGGTTAAGAACTTCTTTATATACATGATATTTCCCCCATTTTAGTGTGCCTATGCAAAAAGGAACAATGCCATATTATATTATTGTTGCATTTGTAGCTAAAAAGAACAAGCTATCCAGTCTCTATGCTATAATTTAGTAAACCTTGAGATACAAGTCAAGGAAGTCAAGGAAGACTTTTCTACTAGAATTTCCTACTAAACAGATAAAAACAGTGGAGGGAGAGGCTATATCTATATATACAGATAAATACTAATAATTTTAACTATTAAGGAAATGTGTCTACAGAAAACTATGAAGAAAATATAGATATGCACTTTAAATCTTTTGAGATAGTCTGAGGGGAATAAAATATAGGGGACATTTTCATCTCACATCCTGTTCTTGTGGAACTGAGAAATGGTTCGTAACAGTCAGGGATCAGGTAATGTCCTCGAGCTGGGGGTCTCTTTGAAACTGAATCAACAACAGTCTCTACTGAGGGGAGTGGGAGAAAAGATGACATGGAATGAATCAATAGGAGCTGTAGCTACAGCTTCTTGCTGGTACAAGATATGAGAAGCTGAGAGGGTGTCTAGAGGACAATTTTTGTAGCATTGAACGTTATTCTGTAAAAAGCAGCTGAGCATGTCATTTAAAATTGATCTGCTTTATTTTAATTTCAAATATTTTAGATAAAATATATCTTTTTATTTCTTCACTTATGATACTATCATTCTCTTGGACCCACCTAAATAACTAAATAAAATGTCTAATATCTCAACGAAATTAATAGAAATAAAATTCACTTAGATGAAAAAAGAAATTGTTGAATTCTTCTTGTTCAAATGATAGTGAGTTCTAAACCATTCTGAATGTTTAAAGCACTTTCTTACAAATAATCTCTCCTGTTTTTTTGGTCCTATTGTTCTATGAAAAAATACAGTTAAACAATTGTGATTCGTAAGTTTTTCACAGTTAGTTTTTTGACATACAATATTTCAGCACTAATCCCACCACCAAAGTCTATGTACCTCCACAAATTTTCCTAGATTGCAGCCCATGCCACTAACACCCACCCAAATCTATCAACATAACAGCCCCTTTTAAAATTTTGTTTGTTAAAGTTTGGGTATCATGATTTTATTGTTGTTAACTCTGGCTTGTATATTTAGTTCAAATTTTTTCTTTACACCACCAATGCACTTAGACCCCTTGGTCTCTATCCCTCATCTTTTCATATGTGTTATTCTTTTCTTTCACTAAATTTCTTTCCTTCTCTTTAATATACCCTGGGGCTAGAGTGTTCTCAACAACCCCATTTAAACCATTGCATATCTTAATATCCTTGATTCTTTTGTTATAAAGAAACTCTTAGTTTGATATAGTCTCATTTATTCAGATTTGATTCTATAGTTCTTGTTATGGGAATACTATCTTTGACGCTCCTTTGAGGTCTAAGCATTGGAATGTTCTGCCTGTTTTCCTTAGTGTATTTTATGGATTCAGGTATAATTTCAAGGTCTTTGATTCACTTTGAACTGGCTTAGGTAAGGTGAGAGATATGGATTTAGCTATAATTTCTTACACATGGCTATCCAATTATCCCAACCCTATTTATTAAAGAAGCTATCTTTATTAGATTCTATGTTATCAACTACTTTAGCAAAGATTAATTGACCATATACTTGGGTATTTATCACTCAATATTCTTATCTTTCTCATTGGCCTGAAAGTCTGTCTTTGTTCTAATAAATACCATGCTGTTTTGATCACTATATCTTTGTAGTACAGTTTCAATTTAGGTAATAAGATGTTCCCATTTTTTTTGTTTTGTTTTTCAGTATGTTTTTGGCTATTTGTGGTCTTTTATGGTTACACATACTTCATAATTTTTGGGGGCTCACACCCGGCAGGGCTCAGGGGTTTCTCCTGGCTCTATGCTCAGAAATCACTCCTGGCAGGCTCAGACGACCATATGGGATGCTGGATTCAAACCACTGACCTTCTGCATACAAGGCAAATGCCCTACCTCTATGCTATTTCTTCAGCCCCACAAGTACTTTACAATTAACTAATGTAAGTTTTTGAAGAATGCTGTCTGAATTGGGATAGGTATTACATTGAATTTATATAGTACTTTAGGTAAAATGGTATTTTGATCATGTATATTCTTTAGACCCATGAATATGGGATGTATTTTCTATTTTTTAATTCTTCATTTTTTTTCCTGTCATTGTATTGAAGTTTTCATGCTAAACACATTTTGTTTCTTGTTTTGGTTTTGTTTTGGTTTTTTTGTTTGTTTGTTTTATTTATGGTTTTTGGGCCAGACCCAATGATGCTCATGAGTTACTCCTGGCTATATGCTCAGAAATCGCTCCTGGCTTGGGGGACCATATGGAATGACAAGGAATTGATCCAAGGTTCGTCCTAGGTCAGCTACATGCAAGGCAAGTACCCTACCACTGCTCCACTTCTCCAGTCCCTAAACACATTTGTTCAGTGAATTCATAGGTACTTGATTAGTTTGACACTATTTTAAATTAGATAGATTCTTTGATCTCTTTCCATTTGAGTCATTATTGTATAAAGGAATGCATCTGGGAGCTAGAGCAATAACACAGTGATAAGTGTTTTGCTTTGCATGCAGCTGACCTGGGACCTATCAGGGTCTGATCCCCAGCATCCTATATTGTCCACAAAACCTGCCAGGAGTAAATTTCTGAGTGCAAAGCCAGGAGTAACCCCTGTACATGGATGGGTGTGGCCCCAAACTAAAATATAAATTAAATAAAGGAACACAACTGATATTTATATATAGTCTTTGTAGCCAGCCTAATATCTGTATTTGTTTCTTTCTAGGAGATTTGTGTGTGTATGTATGTGTAGTTTCTTTTGGGTCTAGAGAGAGAGAGAGAGAGGGGTTGGAGTTTGGGAGATGAGAGACGAGATGAGAGAGAGAGAGAGAGAGAGAGAGGAGAGAGAGAGAGAGAGAGAAAGAGAAAGAGAGAGAGAGATCATCTCATTTGAAAATACAGACTTACTTTCTCTTTTACAATTTGGATTCAGTTAATTTCCTTCTCTTGCCTGATTTCTATTGCTAGGACTTTACTATATTAAAATAAAGACAGAGATAATGGGTATCCTTGCCTTATGCCTGATTTTATGGGTATTTTTCAGTTTGTCACAATTAATAATATCTGTTTGGCAAAACAATTGAACAAATGATACGGTATTTGCCTGGCATGCAGTAACATGAGTTAAATCCATAGACAAAAATTTCCAAATGTAAGTGTCAAAACAAGAAACTGATTAGATCACAAATCCATGGAAAATAGATTGATGGAAAATATTGTTTAGAAACTTTACTGAATACTGAACAACATGCTACTTAATAACAGATATATAAAATAAAAAAGCAAGGAAGGCATAAAGAGATTATTTGAAATTAATGATAATGAAGAAACAAGTTGTCAAAATCTTTGGGACATGACTAAATCAGTAATTAAGGGGAAACTCATAGTAATAAAGGCTTATATGATGAAAGAAGAAAAAGATCAACTATCTAAAGGCACACCTTAAATATCACAAGTAAAAGAAAAAATAATAAAACCCAGGGCAGAAATCAAGGATATAATGCCAGGGAGCTGAGCGTACCCTCAACAAATGTTGGGCTAAGCTATTCCCAGGTAAAAGGGTCAGAGACAGGGTTATCCACATATAAACATTTAATGAGAGCGAGAGAGGAGAGAGAAAGAGTCTGGAGCAAGACACACAGAGAGCCAATGAGAGCAAACAATATACCACACAGATTTTAGGCACTGGAGTAACAGAACAGAAGGAGCATAGCTAAGCAGACAGTCAGGCAAACACAGAGAGAAGCTCTCTCTGGACTTGATTCACTGTGGCATCATGCTGGCACGTTGGCAAATAGGCTGGCCAGAATGCCTGCCAGTTTGGCCAGACCCCCTGGACAGTTAAGCCAGCAAGCTCCCCCAGACCAGTCAGGCTTTCTTTAGAAATATCCCCCCCTGGCTTTACATACACTTATCCCAACTGCCTCAAAGTAGCAGCTCACAGCTAAGGGAAGTCCATTAACTAACTGACAGATTCATTTAAAGCAGGGGTCTCAAACTCGTGGCCCGTGGGCCATTTGCGGCCCTCTGTACAACATATTGTGGCCCATGGCCAGCCTTCAAATATCGCAGTGTTCACGATTATTCGCTTACCAAATAATCACAATAAAAATCACATTAGTAAGAAAAAAATCGCATTAAACATTCGCATACCCCGAGCAGTTCCATTCAGGGTATGCAAATGTTTGATGCGATTTTTTGCGATATTTTTCTTACTAATGCAATTTTTATAGCGAATATTCGGTAAGTGAATAATCACGAATACTTTGCGCCTAGCCCAGATGTCATTTCTGCAGCTCCTGCCCGCTGTCCCTTGCATTATCAGAGGCCTAAGGGACAGAAGGGAGAGAAGTTTATTACAGAATTAGATTTTGTCATACCTTCATCATGACTTCATCAAAGCCTGCAGTGAAGAGAAAGATTGATGAACAGCACAATTTCAGGAAAAGTGGGAGACACAGTATTTCTTTGTTGAGCACAGGGGCATCCCCACATATCTTATTTCCTCAGAGAAAGTTGCAGTGCACAAGGAATACAACTTGAAATGCCATTATTCAATTAAACATGCTGAGGAATGTGCAAAATATCAAGGAAATGAGAGAGCCAAGCAGGTTGCCAGTCTTAAAGCATGTCTAATGAGTCAACAAGATTTCTTCAAGAAAGAACCAAAGAGAATGTTGCATCAGTTAAAGCTTGTTACATGGTTAGTGAGATGATTGCTAAGGCAGGGAAACCATTCACAGAAGGAGACTTTGTTGAATAATGCATGTTACAGGCTGCAAGTATTATCTGTCTGGAAAAGAAAGGTCAGTTTAGCAAAATCAGCCTTTCTGCCAACAACAATGTGGCAGAGTGCATTTCTGACATGTCAAGTGACATTTATCATCAACTGTGTGAGAAAGCCAAATGTTTTGATGCATACTCAGTTCCTCTTGACGAGGGCACAGATAAAACAGACACTGTGCAGCTCACAATTTATGTCCATGGTGTTGATTGCAATTTTGAATTGACAGAGGAGCTGCTCACAATAATTCCAGTGCATGGCCAGACCACCGCTAATAAGAAATTTTGGCATCTGTGTGATGCCATTGAGAGTGCAGGTTTGCCATGGAAGAGGATTTTTTGGAATAATAATTGACAGAGATGACAGGGAGCAAAAATGGACTGGTGGCACTTGTTCAAAAAAACTTGAAGAGGAGGGTGTAGAGAAGGCCATTGCTCTTCACTGCATTATCCATCAGCAGCTCCTTTGAAGTAAATGCCTGTCGTGTGACAATGGGATGTCTGTTGTGAAATGCATCAACTAAATCAGATCCAGGGGCTTAAAGCACAGGAGGTTCCATGCTTTTTTAGAAGAAATGGAGTCACAATATGGAGATGTGCTCTATTTCACCGAGGTAAGTTGGCTTAGCAGGGGAAATGTCCTGAAAAGATTTTTTGAGTTGAGAGAAGAATGAAAGCCTTCATGGAGAAGGATGGGAATGCTGTTTCTGAGTTGAGTGATCACAAATGGCTCATGGACTTAGCTTTTCTTGTTGACATCACACATAAGCTGAATGTACTAAAAAAGATGTTATAAGGCCCAGGACAGCTTATCAGTGCTGCCTATGACAAAGTGAAAGCATTCTTCACAAAACTTGTGTTACGGAAATCCCAGCTCTCTCAGACAAACCTTTGCCATTTCCCAGCATGCAAGGAATTTGTGGGTGCAGGCATACCATTCCGTGGTGAGAAATATGTTGATGCTATTTTTAAGCTAGAGAAGGAATTTGATCACAGATTTGCAGACTTCAAAAAGCACAGAGCCACTTTCCAAATTTTTGTGGACCCCTTTTCCTTTGATGTGCAAGATGCCCTTTCTGTGCTTCAAATGGAGCTCATTGGCCTGCAATGCAACTCTGATCTCAAAGCCAAGTTCAGGGAGATTAGTGGAAAAGCAGACATGCATGGGCAATTTTTGAGAGAATTGCCCCCCCCCCCCCCGCTTCCCTGAGCTTTCCCAATTGTTCAAGCACACTATGTGCCTTTTTGGGAGCACATACTTGTGTGAAAAGTTATTCTCCACATTGAACTTCAATAAGTCAAAGTACAGGTCTAGACTTAATGATGATCATCTTCAAGCCACACTGAGTGTCTCAACTGCTTCCTCTCTAAAGCCAAATGTGGTTCAAGTTTGTGAGATGAAGCTCTGTCAAGTCTCTGGCAGCAAGGAATAGGCAAAAATGCCATGTTCAGAAGAACTGTTCATGATCTTCACTCAATGTTCTATTCATGTTCAGAAGAAATAATCAAAACTGTTAATAATGACGTTTGAGGAATTTTTTGTGTGTGTGTGAAATCCTTTATGTGGCCCTGCCTCACCCCGACTTTGCCTCCTGCAGCCTCCAGGTAAATTGAGTTTGAGACCCCTGAGTTAAAGAAAAAGACTTTGGTAGAAGGTCATGGGGCTAAATATCTACAAAGTAGAAATGAAGAAAATAATGCAAAGAATTAATGAAACAAGGAGCTAAATTTTTAAAAAATAAACAATATAGACAAACCATTGCAAGATTCACAAGGGAAAAACCAGGAAGTGCTCAAACAATCTGATCAGAGATTAATGGGGAAAAATTCTAGAAATTTTTAGAAAATCTAGAAACCTTAGAATTATAAGATATCGTGTTCACTTCAGCAGCACATTTACTAAAATTGGAATGATACAGAGATTAGCATGGCCCCTGTGCAAGGGTAACATGTGTTCTATATTAAAAAATATATATAAGATATCATCATGATATACTTTTATTAACAACTATGATCTGTTAAGCTAGAGAACCTAGAAAATGGACAGATTGTAGGAAACAAATAATCTCCCAAAATGGAATAAGGGGAAGTAGATAGCCTACATATACTAACAAAAAGTAAGATAATTGAAAAAGTATTACAGGATCTCCACAATAATAAATTTCTAGGGTTTATGTGTGATTTTTATTAAACATTCAGTGAAGTATTTCCATTGATCCTTAGACTCTTCCAAAATATCAAAGAGATGGGAACCCTCCATAATACCACTATAAAGCTAACATTACACTCACTCTCAAAGTTAACAAAAATAGAATATTCATTTAATTCCTTTTAAGACTAAATTACAGAACACAGTAGATATGTAATTATTTTCATTTTTATTTAAATTAGCTACCTTATTTAATCACATGACCACAAATATAAAAAGCAAATAAACCATTCAAAATAAATCTAATTATTTATCATGATTTAGAAAAATACCTATATTATCTATTTTCTTTGTGGGGGCATTCTTGGACATGATCAGGAAATACTCCTGGCTGCACTAAGGGATCACTCCTGGAAATAAAGGTGAAAGAGGGTATTATGTGTGGTTGAGTATCAAACCCTGGTTGACTCATGCAGGTTAGCACCATACCTTCTGTACTAAACATGCAACGTTTAAACACATGCTTTATGTATTCATTGGATTTTAATTTAAAGAGTCTTAATATCTTATTAATTTTGCCATCTGTTATATTATTATTACCACCTATTATTATATAATAATTATATATTATTTAAGTGTTCAAATAAGGAAAAATTAATATAGAATTAAATATGCCAGAGATTTATTAAAATTATGGAATGTACTTTTGAGGAACAAATGAGAAAAATTCATGAAAAGTCAGGGAGGGCTTTTAGGCCCATGCATATGCCTGAGATATTTGAAGATGTGAGAGAAGGGAGATTGGACAGATAGAGTTTAAGACAGCTAAAGTGTTCTAGTAACTTTTTATTAGACAAATGGGCATGTCATGAGTTAGAATTTAATTTTGAAAATTTTTCATATCTCATAGAATTGTCTATAAATGCATTCACAAGTTCATTCACTAAAATTGCAAATGACATAATAATTTTATATGAAGTCTGCTAGTTATCTATCAAAATGAATCTCATATTATGATTAAACATCTTATTTTATTCATACTACATTTCACCATATGTATAATATAGATCATCATCTCCCTGTAGATCAGATATACCTCTGACATCAATTCTATTAGCCAGTTTTATTAAAAAATCTGTAAAGAGGGCCGGAGAGGTAGAATGGAGGAAAGGCATTTGCCTCTCATGCAAAAGGACAGTGGTTCAAATCCCAGCATCCCATATGGTCCCCTGAGCCTGCCAGGAGTGATTTCTGAGCATAGAGCCAGGAGTGACCCCTGAGCACTGCCGGGTGTGACCCAAAAACCAAAAAAAAAATAATAATATTCTCTAAAAAGTGAATATAAAAATTCACTTTTATCACTAAAGTTGGTTTGGAGGATAAATTGCTACTCAATCTATAGTCAATGAATTCTAGAATAAAAATTGGCAAATGATTATAGCTTTTTATTCTTTTACATCGTTTAATACCTCTTGTTCCATAATCTTCACCATTTCTTCTGATTATAGACTTTTATTGAGTTCACAGGATAAGTAGACCAATGAAATTTATTATAAAAATTCAATTATATGTGATGAAGGCAGGTGAATAGCTGATGAGCTATTGTCTGCCGGTTTAAAGAACATGAATGGCGGGAGGTATATAATACAATTCAATCCAAGTTAAAAGGCAAGAGAATTGAGGTACTATTAAATAAGTCCTAGTCTAAATGCAAAAGTCCCAGAGAAGATGGGGAGCTTGGTATTTTGTTCTATTGAGGTGATCATCATTGGATCACTCCTGCCCACAATGGGAAGTGTGATATGATTCATTCAATTCAAATGGTAATGGAAACATTCTCATTATTAAAATAAGCAAAACTAATTTTAGAAGTTCTGGGGAACTGGATTTTATTTTTAGCTGCTCTTCTATTTGTTTCTATGAAACATACTTCACTAATAATTCCCACTATTACCTGTAGATCAAGCCCTCATCCAATAGCTTCTATTCTAACATCAAATGTTGCTGATCACTGAGGCATCTTGTATCTGTCAAGAATTGTCACTTCCCATCTATGACCTGGAGTTCCATATTCTATGACCTGGGATCAGCTCCATCCACTCCTGCTTTCAGCTTTGACCATTTTTTGTTATTTTGTTTTGGATCAACATGAGGCAGTACAAGATTATTTTGAGTCTGTATTTATAACTTAATCCTGGTAATGTTGGATGACCATATGTTATGCTGGATATTCAACCTTGGTGGGCTGCTTATAAAGCAAGCACCCTATACATTGTACTATCTCATCAGTCCCCTACATTGACCCCTTTTAAAAGTGTCTAGGGTATTAATTTCCATATTAATAGAGTACTTCTAGTAACTTTGGTGGAAGACATTTTAAATGGGTACTTCCAAGTTATAAAAGGGATAAAACATTTAAATATCTGGCAGATATCTATCCTTATTCCAGCATGATTTGAACTTCTTAATTTCTTCTTCCTTTAGTTGTCATTTGAATCTTGTTTCATAAACTCTTTGTTTCTAACTCTCTAGGTTCTTTTTTTAATATATATTTTATTTAAACAACTTGATTACATACATGATTGTGTTTAGGTTTCAGCAATGTAAAGAACACCACCCATCACCAGTGCAACATTCCCATCTCCAATGTCCCAAATCTCCCTCCTCCCCATCCTACCCCCACCTGTACTCTAGACAGGCTTTCTATTTCCCTCATACATTCTCATTGTTAGGATAGTTCACAATGTAGTTATTTGTCTAACTAAACTCATCTCTGTTTGTGGTGAGCTTCATGAGGTGGGCTGTAACACTAGGTTATTAAGAGCCAGTGAAGGACATTTTTGTTAGCTTGTTTGTATATTTGGTTGGTTGGCTGATTGGTTCATTTGTCAGAAAGTTTAAATGTGTACACTAAGAAATGCACACTCAGTGATTTTTTACTTCATCTGCCACACTTGGCTAGTGCTCTCAAATCTAGTTCTCAACCATTCTTCAGTTCTGTCCCACCAAGAAAATTACTTCCTTTAGAATATTTATTGTTTAACAAATCTCCTCTTTTTGGTTCAGAGTATCCATGACCATCATATTCAATGGTTAGAAAGATGGCTTCTGCAGGGAATACCTGCAATACAATTAAGAAGATTCTGAAAATGAAAGGAAATGCTAGCTTATGTTAGGCATGGATAGTTAGTTTCTCTAAACTCTGAGGGTAGAAAGAGATAAGTTAAATTAATATATTCTAGGATTCTGATCATATCCCAGAAATCCTGCTCCATGTTTCAAAAGTCCCAAGTTTTCTCTATCAAGCTTGAAGACTTATAACAAAAGACATAATTTACCTAAATGTCTCTCCATCCCTAGGATTCTGCAGTTTAGTTGTTTTGGTTTTTCCACTTGAGACAAAGATTGCTTTCAAGATACCAAGCATCTCACTGGCTCTCCCAATTAGACCTTAATGGCTTTTTAATGACCTCAGTCTCAAATCAATACTATTTAGAGGTAACCATTCAGTTTGCTGGCTTTTCCTACATTTCTCTCCTCAGATATTTCAACTCCTGAATCATCAAATGTATAATGGATATTTTCTCCAGGTCAGCAGTAGTGACTAGTATTGTGCTGCCACTTTATGCTAAAGGCTATTAGTACCTTAATCTCTGACTCAGGGTGGTGACTTTTATGTTTGTCAAATGGTAAATGATTCAGTCATCAACTAATTTTTATTGTCTATTTTGTGCCACTCTTGGCTCCATCTGCTTTAACTTAGTTCTTATAAAACTTATTGCAAGCTAGAATAATATATGCTAGAAGTACATTATTACTAAAATTCATCTAAAAGCCATATCAAAAATGATGTTAATTAACTATGTGAAAGAGGAAGTACAGACAACATTTAGAGACAACAAATGAGGTGATAAATGTGTTTTGATTAGGACAAATCTCTCCATCTCAATGTTACTGAAAGAAAGTTTCTTCAAAGGTAAAATGCAGTTCAAAAAGAATATCCTGTCAAACTAGTTTATCATTTTGTAGGGATGCACCTCTATTACTACTTACTCACTGTTTATTATTTAGGAACAGTATGTAAATCATACTCAAGTTAATATGATGATAAATCTAGAAAAGTAGCATCTTGAGTTTTTAGACAAATGTATTTCCACAAAAAGTCTGAATAACATGTTTTCATGACATTTAAGTGGAATTAATTGATGTAAATAATTCACAAACACACATGGTAAAACAACAATCCAAATGATAATAAGATAAATTATATAGTTGAATCTTTTTTCATTTTTAGAAAGAGTATCAGAAAAGTGATATTGAGTACTAATTTTTTTTTTTTTTTTGCTTGGAGGGAGTAGTGTTTGGGCCAGCGCTCAGTACTTTCTCCTGGCTCTGTCCTTAGGGTTCACATATAGTGATGCTCAGGTGATCATATGTGATGCCAGGCAGCAAAACTAGGTAATTGTATGCAAAATGCTATCTTTCTGTCCTATGTACAAACCTTTCTTAATATAAAATTTAGTTTATTTTTACTTTTTAATTTAACATGTTATCCAGAGAAACATGAGTTTATTCTCATTGTTGGTGATGTCAACTTTGAATATTTGATTTCGTAGATACTCCTTCCCCCAACTTCTTGCCTAGCTCACCTGGAGAAGGAGACCTCTGTGGTTGGTAATTAAAGCTTGTGCCTTGATGTTTATCACTAGAGTTTCTAATATTCTAGCACAAGATACACTGACTTATCTTTTAATTCCTTTGCTTCCTTAGAAATCAATATGTGGGCTTCTATATATTTTTCATATGTACACAGATAACATGATGAAAATAACAACTTTAACTCTTAATAAATTTAAAAGCAAAGGTAATTTTCTTAAAATCATAAGACCAATCAATGACACTCTAATAATCCCATAAACATCAGCCTAAACACCCCTAAACACATCTGTGACCAGGAGTAAACCCTTGAAACTATAGGGTGTGGACTAAAAACAAAACAAAATGAACATAAAAATAAAAATTTATATTTATAGGTGAAACAAAATTTAGAACAAGAAAATTATTCAGCTGACACCATAAGAGATTCTATTCTAGAAAGAACGAATCTATATTTTCTGAACAATTGATTAAACTATATGCTATATGATAAGTCTTAGTTTAATATATATGGATATATATTTATATCAATAAAATCAAAACAATAAATGGAATGTAAGGAAGTTCTAAATTAGCACTGCATAGAGAATAGTAAGTGAAATAAGCAGGGTCAAGGTCTGATTACAAGATCAATTGTTAAAGAATGTGAACAAATAAAGTTATGAATATAAGCCCAAAGTATCTTCTAGAGTAGGTGCTGATGCTAATTATTTTAACTTTAAGTGCTTTCTCACAATTATTTAAGTGTTTAAATTTGTATTCTCTCCATATTTAATTTATTCAACACATTAATAGAGCACTGTTAGACACCCTGCCAGTTCTAAATAAAATAAAGTATGTTTATGTGTTTTCACAAAGCTAAACTTATTGTGTGTATTGTAAGCATGTGTAAGGTCACAGAGAAGTTAAGGAAAGGATGAAATGTACAATAGAAAATTTCGCATAAAATTGTTAAGATGAATGAAAGAAATGTTCGGTACAAAATTTGGGATGGAAAGTAAAACAAATAAGGCAGATGACCCAAATTTCAACTCTAGCACTATGATTGTACCCCAAGCATCACCAATAGCAATTTTACTCAGAGCACTGAGTATAGAGCCAGGTGTTACACTCAAATACACACTCACACACATTCTCTCTCTCTCTCTTTCTCTCTCTCTCTGTATATATATAATATAAACATATATACTACTTTTATTATTGATGATTCATTTGAAGAACCTGTCTCCTATTTATAAAAGTAATGAATAGATTTTATTCTAATGGAATAATTATAAGTCCTGAATATTTCTATCTGGTATAATGTAACATCCAGTTTTGTCAAGTCAGTATTTTATAATTTTGATCCAACCAAAAAAATCTTGCACATTGTTTCTTCTTGCAAAATATATTATATACTGAAAATATTGCAATATGTAAATATATTTCAGTATCTTTTAAAAATAAACAAATACCAAATTTGGAGGGAGTTAGTAAAGAGGTGAAAAAAAGACTAAAAATGGCATACAGGTCGTGGTTGAGAATCTTTGACATTTTAATGTTAGTGAAGGTAAAATACATTTATACAATAAAATTATATCTTTTCCTTATTTATACAATATTATTTACACAATAAAATATATCTTTTTCTTTTTAACAGATTCCCATTTTTGTTTTTGGTCATCCCCGGAACTTCTCAGAAATTCTCCTGTCTCTATGCTCAGGACCCACTTTGGGTGCTTGTAAGAGACATCTATGTGGGGCCAGAGGTGGAACTCAGAATGCAAATATGCAATGTATGTTCCTTACCCACTATACTATCACATTGGCTCATTAAAAATATTAATGCTGCTATAATATTATTACTCAATGACAAAAAATTAAGTTACCAGAGTGCTATAGAACAAAGTGATGTACTCAAACTATATCGTTAAGAAAATAAGAAGAGAGGAAAATGTGTAGAAAGAAGAGATACAATGAACTTTAGTGCAATACAATAAAATACATTCAGGATATGTTGATATTTTAGTTTTGAGTATAATGTGGTAATAAATTTTTTCAAGAGTCCAAAAACTGTACACATAAAATATGTGCTATTGTGCAAAATAATCCTCTCTTAACAAAAAATAATAATAAAATGTTTAGAATGTTTAATGAAATGACTATATTCTGTTCTGTGTATGTTCTTATTTTGACTTTTTATAACGTAAAGATGATTTAGATCTTCCTTTATTTGTACTTTACCTATGACTATTTTTGTTTAATAAGTAGCCATCCAGTTCCAGCCACTCACAGTAAACTGTATAATTTCAAATATAGCAGATATAATATTATATCTCTTTGAGCAAGTAGTAAGACGTCCAGTCTTAACATGTTCATTCAGCATTTCTATGATAATTTTAAATAGGCTAAAACTGCTTCTAAAAATTTGGAATTAAATTTTAAGCTTTGTATTTATTAATAACTATTCCATAGGAATTTTAGAGTACATGAACTACAATGTATGTTAATTATTGAGAAAATTAAAGGACACAAATTTTATATTGTGTGAGTGAAGTAGTAAAAAGGAAAGACTCATAATTTGTCAGTGGAGTATAATGGTCTTGGAGTAAAAAAAAAAAACAGAGAAATCTGTAAAAAAGTAAAGTTCTAGACTATGGAGTTCAATTATGTAGTCCTTAACACATGTTAGCTACATAAACTTAAATTCAATTCTAATCTGACTTAAAATTTAATTATTTTCATAAATAAGTCTAATGTTCCATTAATACTTTGTGACCATACAAGCTTGTATGTACTAATAGATATGTACTAATAGAGAAATAGAGACGAGGGCTGGAAGGACCACACCATGATATAAATCTTATTACAAAGAGTGATATGTGCCGTTAAAAAAAATAACTACACTAACAAATACCATGACAATGATAAAGAAAATAAGGGACATTGATGGTGAGGAAGTTGCACTGATGAAGGTGGGTGTGCATTTTATGGTTGAAACCCAGTTACAAACAAGTTTATAACCAAAAATTAAAAAAAACTAAATAAAATCTAGTCTATACTATCATTAGTTTACTTGCGTCAGAGTGAGAAAAATAAATAACTCCAGATGATAAAAGGGTAAGAAACTCTCAATATTTTGGTTTTACTGCTCATCTGTTCCTTATAGCAACACTATTTTAAACATTCTACTAAATATCGAGCTAGAAAAAATGGTCAGTTTAATATTGCAAACTACTTTTATTTCTTTCTTTTTTTTTTTTTTTTGGTTTTTGGGCCACACCGGTGGTGCTCGGTGGTTACTCCTGGCTGTCTGCTCAGAAATAGCTCCTGGCAGGCACGGGGGACCATATGGGACACCGGGATTAGAACCAACCACCTTTGGTCCTGGATTGGCTGTTTGCAAGGGAAACGCCGCTGTGCTATCTCTCCAGGCCCAAACTACTTTTATTTCATGATTTTAAAGTAGTCATCATTATATTTTTGTTTTATTTGATATAGCTTAAAAGTTAGAATAGAATAAAGATTTGTGGTATTGATGCACTAGCTTACTATCTTCCTCATCACCACCAAATATCTACCATCTGTTCCATCTTTCAGCACTGTCTTTAATTTGCTGTCTTCAATTTGCTCTTCTATTTTCTCCCCTCTTCCCTGCTGTTGTAATATTTCTGTTTTATATATTGAATGTTTGTGGTTATTATATTGTGTGTAGTTTCTTATTTTGACTTTATATATTACAATTTGTTGGTCATTCGTTTTTATTTGGACATTTAATTTTTTTCCATATGTATATTACTAACTCAATAATGAACAAGAATTTGCCCATTAATATTATGCATATAATGCTAGTTAAAATGCTTTAGTGTTTAGTTTTTTACTCCAGTTTTTACTCCAGTTCTTAGTTTACTCCAGTTTGTGTAACTGTGAATTTAACAATGTAAGTAGGGAACAGGTTACAATAAGTTGAAGAGATTCATAAATTATAAGTAATTAATAAAAGTCAAGCTCAGTGATAGTAAATAATCTTGATGGTGACAGAGAAAAGGATGTAGGACAGAAAAATAATGAAGGACTTGTCCAAACTTTCAGTTAGTGGTAAGGGGTAACAGAATTTTATTTTATCAATGACCACAAAAAAAGAAAATTTAATTATAGACTGAAGGTTTAAGGAACTTACAGAAGATTTTTGCTAGTATTTGTTTAAGCAAATAAAGTGTAGCCTTGAAAGCAGTGATACAGAGCTGGCAAATTGTAGATTATATTCCTAAATCCTTATGTCCATGATATGAGAGAGATAAGTTCTTATTTAAAAGGGACATCTATAATATAATACTTTCAGAAAATATCTAGTTGCAATTGAGGTAAATTGTTAGAGACTGTTACTTTGTGTAGATAAGATATGTAGAATACATATAGTGAGCTAAGGCTATGGAAAAAAGTGTGAAGAATTGTTAAAATGGCAAAGATGTCGCAATCATGGAAGGAATTAGAGAGAACAGATTTAAGCACAATTGACATCTGGGCAGAAAACACCGATTTGTTTTGAAATTGGTAATGACAAAGTATAAAATGATGTGGGACTGAATGTCCTGAAGGATTAATTACATTCAGAGTTCAGGTAGAACCTGGAAAATATAGCTACAAAAAATATTCACTCAATTTTCAAAATGAGTGCTAAAATAACAGTTAAATTAGCGCTAAAATAACTTTATCATAGGTTGTTCAAATAGTTAATTAGTAGGCTATTTGAATTTTGACATTTCATAGGCCTGTTTAGGTCTTAGAATCAAGGTTTTCCATAGTTGTGGAATATCAGATTTTACCACAGAAATCAGACCGCTCAGATCAATCAAATTTTTTTCAAGACCCTATTAATTTTTGTTTGGAAACCTCATGATCACTCAGTAATTTAATGGGTATTTAATGAGTGTACTCAGTCCAAATTATTGTCCTGGATACTGAGTTAAAACAAATCTCTTAAGCAAGAAGCTAAAAGCATACTGTTAAAATAACTAGGAGCATAAAAGTGAACATTATTGAAAAAATAGTCTTGGTAAATGTTCCACAATGATTTATAAAATGCTACAACAATTATATTTTCTAAAGTGGTAATCTTGAAAAAGTATATGGGTTATGAAGAAAGAGATGAATGAAAAAGAAAGATTTTTGTAAAGAAATAAAATATAATTTTAGTTGAGACCTAACTCAAACAAAAACTTGTGAATCAAGGAGTAAAAAATGGGCAGTCAAGTACAAAGGACAATGCATACTAAAGACCTTCTAATTAAAATATATGTGTATACTTCTATATAAAAATACACTAAAATATCATGAAAATCAGGTTCATTTGTATGAATTAATAAAGTTTTTCTGAGACATAGTAAACTATGAAAAATAACTCTGTCTTCTTTAATAATGGTGTTTTTGAATGTAAAGTCACATAGTCTATGAAGCAGAGTTCTAGGATTTACTACCTAGTCTGGTCCCTACAGTCACTCTATTGTAAGTAAGGTGGTCTTCCTGTCCTTGAATTATATTTACTATGATTTTCACTTTGAAGTGTTTAAGTAGAATCAGCTATTCTTACCTAAATTGTCTTAAGTAAATTTGGGTTCACATTTCTATTGGGTTTGAATTTGCCTGAATGTTTAATAAATTGCCCTTGGGGACTAGTGCATAGGGATATTTGTCTTGCATGCTTCTTATTGCATTTTGTCCCTGGAGCCCCATATAACTTCTTGAGCCTCATCAGGAGTGATCCCTGAGCACAGAGTTAGAAGTAAACCTCGACAACTGTTGGATATGTTCCAAAAACAAACCAAAACATAAAAGCAAATTCCATATAAAGTTTGCATGATATGGAGGGGATTACTGTATGTGTCATAGTTCATATTTTCAGTTTTACTGTATTATTGGGAAAGAAGAGCACTAAATGCTGAGAATTAACAACAAATCCCATAGGAAGGAATGGTGAAACCGCTGGTTACTGAGTAGAGTGACTTTGCTTACTGCTATTTCCTCAGCCGCTACAAACATTTAAGGCAGTTTATAATTCTCAGTTGCAAGAAAATAGAAGGCAGCATGAAAAGAGATGAAAAGGTCACTGAGTTGTGCACTTTTAAAAGAAAGGCTTCCAAATATCATCCCTCAAACATCACATTGGCTGAATTTTTGGATTTGTGATTGCCTCTGTGGCTCTTTCTTGTGACCTCGAAGAACTGCAGATTGTTTTTCTCCCCACTTGAAGGACTATAATTTGAAGATTTGTAATCTTACTGTAACAGAAAAAAATTTTACCTTAAAAAAATAAATAAAGGTACGAAGTTGCTTCTTCTGTGCTCACTTAACCTACTCACCTCCAGATAAGTCACAGCAAATGTTGTCACTATGTGTGGGCTGTCTAACCTAACCTTTCATAAATAATAAATTCCTTTGGGTAGATGCAAATAATTAATCTGGTCTAATCCAACCTTTTATAAATAACAAATACCATTCAATAGAAGCAAATAATTAATCTGGGACATTATTTTTAAGGTAATATATCAACTTATTATGGCGAGTGCTTCCTTCATTGAGAGTAGGTATTGAAAACTTGTAGTTTTTGTTTGTTTTTGTTTTTATTCTTGGGCCACATCTGGAAGCACTAAGGGGTTACTTTTGGCTCTGTGCTCAGAAATGACTCCTGCCAGACTCAGGGGACCAAATGGGAGGCCCAGGATCCAATCCGGGTACATCGTGTGCAAGGCAATTGCCCTATCCACTGTGTTACCCCTCCAACCCCATGAAACTTTTTAGAGATACAGAAAAATGGGCAAATATCACAAATGAATCACAATTAAATTGACTATGTCCTGTGATAAATAAAGCATTAAATAAGTAAGTCAACTGATAATAAAATTTAAAATCAACAGCCCCCACTTTCATCAATGACTGGGTTTGCTCATACCAAAAATAATTTTTGCAAGTGTTGCTGTCTGGGTTAACTAATTTGGTTACAATTTTGTACTTCTTTTGTCTTTTAAACTTTTTTTTTACTGCTTATACTAACAAGTTTGTTTCTTGTTTCTTTATTTCTTTTCTATTTGTTCTTCCATTACTTTAATAAATATTGTGTCTGACCTGTCCTTTAAGTACTTTACATTTGCCAACAAAGATAACAGAATTCTTTACTAGATAAAAATCACCAAATTGGATTTTATGTTAATTAGCACCTTAAATGTAGTAACTTACCTTTATACTATGCATCCTGAATGAAAAAGATTTTTCTTAGTTTTTTTATATTTTTCTTGATACTTGACACCATCAAACGTTACCTATAAAATAGTGTCCTGGGTATTTAGATGCTTACTTTCATATCAAATAATCCACTTCTTTGCCAGTTTCCCTAAATAAATAATGACTTGTGCTAAGTACAAAACAATTGATGTAATATATATTTGCAAAAACATATTACTTCTGTTATATATTAAAAACAAAACTCTTTGTCCAAATCATCTAATATCCTCTTGCAAAGAATATTTATAAATTACTCTTGTTGATATTTTCTTTAAGAATATTTCAACAATTTGTGTTGCTTCTTCTATTTTTGCTTTGTGTTTATCCTGGATCTGCATTAAGGAATCATCAATTCTGACAGGTTTCAAAGAATCATATGTGGTGACAGAGATCAAACCAGTGTCAGCTGTTCAGACATAATTAAACCCCATATGCAGAGTAAAAGAAAGGCTGAGGGCTTTTTTCTTTTATTTCCTATCCCCAGTAACCCAATTATTTATTTTGATTAGCTACCTTCTCCAGTGATACTTAAAGTGAATGACTAAATTCACCTGTACTCTACCCTTCTACTTCCACTGTATTATATGTCCTATCCTTTTAAAAATGAAAAGATTTTAAACTGACATTTTATGTAAATTTAGTATCTAACACTATCCCTAATATCATTTTATAATGGAATTTAAATTATATGTAAGTAATTATGTTCAAGAGTTTTTATAGATGTACCCAAATATCTTTAAAGTATACTGTAAGGTTTGCAGAGGTTAAAAATTAGGCAGTCCTTGGGACGAGGGAGAGAGCATGGATGCAAGGCATTTACCTTGCATGCAGAAGGACGGTGATTCAGATCCTGGCATCCCATATAGTCCCTGGAGCCTACCAGGAGCGATTTCTGAGCGTAGAGCCAGGAGTAACCCCTGAGTGCGCCAGGTGTGACCCAAAAACAAACCAAAAAATTAGGTAGTCCAACTTCCTCTAGGATAAAGCCTGGTGATGGTTGAAGAGATCAGATAAGTGTTAGAGCCAAGAAAGAAAAACAGGACATTTGCCCATACCAGAGACATGAGGACTAACTGCAGGATAATAGCAGGGTATTGGCCCATAGCATAAGCCATAGAGACTGACCACAGTGAGACTCTAACCTGTTTGCAGTGTTAGTATTTAAGATTTAAAATTAACAGTAACCTAAATGTTAATGTTAGAGTATGGTGTGTCTTTAGAGATAATATCGCTTTGGCTTCTGTACTCTGCTTGCTTAAGGAAGTTACTACCTGTAAACCTGGCTTTGCTGTGAGCCAAAGAACAGCTATGACAGGCTCTAGATATAAAGTATAAAGACTAGGCCCAGAAGAACATTCAGCTCCTGGAACCAGACCCTAAAGGTAAATGCCAGGAAGTACATCCATACAATTTTAAACAGCAGCTAACAAATGGCCAAGTGACAACCCTAACCTGGGTCTCAAGCAATGGACATATAGCCAGTTGACCGCACCCTGAATCTAGGCAGCCTACCTAGCCATTTGCCTGATGCTATCTTTGAAATACAACCAATCCTAGCCCAACCTTGTACTAAGGACCAATAATTTTAAAAATACACTAAGCATAGGTGGGAATCCCCTAGACTGAGCCCGAGGTACCCTTTCAATTTGGCTTGTGAGTCATCTTGGGTCCCTCATTTGTTAGGAGATGTTTGATCTCAGCATGCTGGAATAAACTCCCTTGCATTTACATCACTACCTGTCTCCCTCATGATCTTTTGGGATGGTGTATCCTGAGTTTCGGACTTAACAGCAGGGTCAACAGAGAATTTATGACTTAATCAAGGACACGTCAAAGCAAGCTATATAATCCTGCCGCCACTGAAGGACAGGTACAACTCTGGCAGCCTCTGCAGATACTCAGACCTCTCCCAGAAGAGCACCACTTTCTCCTCCATAATGACTTCATTTGGTCCAATATGTCTCTGCCTCTGACCTTTCTCTTCCACCACCTTTCAAATATAACTTTTCGGAATAGTAATAATTTGAACACTTTGGGAAATATTGAAATGGTGTAGTGTTTTCAATTGTCCTGCATAACAAAATATTTAATATCGATGAAATTATGTTCAAAGACCAATGAAAATTTTTATTAAATAAAAATAGGTACTATATTGGGAAAATATTTACCAGCAATGAGAAAAAAGAAAAAGATGTTGTTTTTACTCTGAATTAAGTGAATATTTAATTATTGAAAATTGGTATTAATAGGGCATGTAAATTTAGCAGAACCTGAAGCCATAGATTTGAAAGCATTCTTCATTAAAATCTAAGACACAAGACTGTTAGGTGGCCAGTTGCTGGGTAGAACTGTGGATGAGTGAAAAGGACAGAGATAGGTTTATTAAGATTCAGCACTGAGGCCCACAAGTCAAAGGGACTTGGAGTGCTAAGGGTCTGCAAGTCAGAGATTTGGAGCTCTGATCACAGGTAGGTACACAATTTATAGATTTTCATCTATTTTTTAATATCCATAATATTCATAATCCTTCAAGGCACAAATAAACAATGCAGATGTTAGGTTTAAGACATGCATCTTTTTTATGAGCCCAGTTTGATTCTCATTTTGTCCCTGTTCTCCCAGAGAGACCATAGGGTATTTTCCTCATCTCTTTCAGGTTACTGGGCAGGCTTGATCTCCCTTTTGTTTTCCTAGGTTCAGGCCAAATTGGTTCAGAGTGGTAATGAAACCACTGGCTCACAAAGAGCTTTTAAATCTGCTCTAAATAGACTTGAATAAACAGAATTTGAGGAAAAAAAATGCAGCCTATTGGCCATTTTTATGTCTTCTTTTAGGAAGTGTCTATTCACCTCCTCTTCTCCTTTTCTGAATGGGATTCTTTGTTATTGTTTTTTTCAAATGCTGAGAGTGATTTATATATCTTGGGAATTATTCCTTTGTATGATATATGTTTTGCATACATTATTATCTGCCAATCAATACACTGTCTTTATTTTAGGCTTCATGTCTTTGGCTCTTATCTTGCTGTAATGATATTTGTTTATGTCTGTAATTATTTTCTTTGTCAATGGGGTTTCAAAGGGTAGAGAGTATACTAGTAATAATTTTCCAGAAATAATAAAATTAAGAAAAAACTGCTTACCTCTGAAGTAGCTGAAAGGTGTCGGCCCCACCCTTTGATATGCAAATCCTGAGCTCCTTAGAGGTAATGAGTTAGTACCCAGAGGCAGAATTGAAGTCCCCCACCCACCCAGAGAAGTGTAGGCAATCTCAGGAAAAAAAAAAAAAAATGTTTGGGGAAGCTAAAGTTCCTGATGAAGGAAGGAAATTTTCCAGGAACTTGTATGCGAAACTAAATACCTCTAAAAGTAAGTCCTTGCTTTTGTGTAAAGTAATTTGAACATTCTGTCTGAATCTTCTTAACTCCCAAGAACAGATGTTGTGAAGAGCAGATGCTGTTCAGGGTAAGTGGGCTTCAGGCTTAGGTGAAGTTTGATAGCTGCCATGGGGACTGGTGAGATGCTAATTTACATTCTTCTTAGGTGCTTGTAACCAATTTTGCCAGCTTTTAAGAAGGGAGCAAAAAAAGTCACAGATAATGATTTAAAAAGAAAAAGGAATAAGCAGGGAAAGACTAGGAATCTGGCTCTAAGAAAAGAAATTACCAGTATAAAATGTCACAAAGCTTAAACCTGGATGACCCAGGCAATGCCAGATTATATGGCTATTTGAATTGCCAGAAAAATATTATCTCTAACTCTCTATATTGGTCAATTTCACACTCAAATATAAGATAAAATTAAAAATAAATACACAAATAGCTTCCTTCCCCTTCTGTTAAAAAAAAAAGTATAAAAGGTGAACATTTTCTTCCTTTCTCTGCAAACCTGTTTAAGGAAAATGCTTCAATTATTGGCAAGTTTCCCAGCCTTTTCCCTTCCATCCCTTCTCTTAAATAAAAATCTATTTATTAAGTGTCTAGTCCCTTGCTTTCAATTTTGACTCATTAGGGAAAAAGAACCAAATACAAAGACTAAAATACCACACCAGACCTTACCTGGATGGCAAAGGTGGATTGAGCATAAATTTGTAAATGGGGAAGTACTATTTTTTTAAGGCTGCTTCCCATCCTTAGCATTTAACCCAAGTTACTAAAATACTTGCAAATCTAGTGAGATAGTCAGAAGGCATCAGACCTGTAACACATTCATAAGCTCCTGGAAACTCTGTTTCTTCTGGTGTGAGTCATCTTTCCCATGTCTAAAAACATCATCAAAGCCTCCTCTATGGTCAAGCACTTGCAACATGGATAGAATTGGAGGTTTATCAGGCTGAATGAAGCAAGGCAGAATTTGAAAGATAAATCCCAACTGATCTCTTTCTAATGTGGAGTATAACGAAACAAATAAAGACATTAGATAAAGCCCAATGCAAACAACTCCTTACACTTCCTCAATGGAACTGGAAAAAAGAGGTTAAGGATGAGGGAAGAGGGCTGAGATCAGGGGATAATAGTGGAAAGGTTTTGAAATATTGGTGGAGAAATTCGTACTTAACACTAAAATTTTACAAAAAGAACTAATATAAACTATGATATTCAATAAAAATCAATTAAAATGTGAACAAAATAAAAAAATCATATTGCATGTATTTATTTTAAAATATTTCTGTGTCTTGGGCCAGAGAGATAGCATGGAGGTAGGGTGTTTTGCCTTGCATGCAGAAGGATAGTGGTTCAAATCCAGACATCCCGTATGCCCCCCCCCTCACCCTTAGCCTGCTGGGAGCAATTTCTGATCATAGAGCCAGGAGTAATCCTTGAGCGCTGCCAGGTGTGATCCAAAACCAAAACAAAACAAAACAAAACAAAAAAACCAAACAAACAAAAAAAAAGAAACTTTCTATTTCTCATATATACCTTGTTTCCAAATAAAAAGAACCATACGTAAAACTATTGTTTCTTTACTGATGATATAGTTATGTGAGTCCGGAATATTATTAACACTTCACATAACCTAAATGTGTTTCCCAACTGAATATTTTAAAATAAATTATTTGATTTATTGATAAGCATTTTTATTTCATTTTATTTTAAACAGTTATAATTTTTCACTGAACCACTATGCTGTATTATATGCTACAGTGAGTTGGTCATCAATGATAATATTAGTTTAAAATTCAAGCTCATGATAAGAAGAATATTTTTTTCTTATTTTGGAGCCCATAAAGCTTAAAATTTATATTCCACATACATTATTTCCTATTTATTACTCTAGAACTTTCTGTAATCACTCAGTTGAAAAAAGTACATTTATGGCTTCTGTCTGCATGAGAATTGTTTTGTACATAATCAGATTAAATGATGGGCAAACAAGTGTTTCTATTCATTTTTTTTCATTAACTCTGAGTGTATTTAAGATACTCTGACATAGAACATAGATTAAATGGCATGCACTCTGGGGCCCAGGGGAAGTATCCAAGGACATTGAGAGGGATTAACCACTCTAATGAGTGTGTGTTTAGGGAAATGTAGAAGCTTTTGGAGCATGTTAAAGGAATATACTATCAATCAAAACAACCCTGAGGGAGACAGAAATAAGAGTTTCATGAAATTGTTTAATACGGATGATCTGACACAGGATTGATGTGCCATGAATAAAGAAAACAACAGTGGTTTTAAATTTGAGTATTCAAATAATTACTGCAAAAATTGCTGTTTAGAGTAGATATATCAACTCTGAAGTCAAATCCCTTCTTCTGTAATTCTGTGTAATGTACACCAAAGAGAGGACATAATAATGGTTAAATTCTCCTCAAAAATATATAAAGACGATACACTTTGCTGCTCATTAATTTATGTCTGATGTTAGTGCTTATTACACAAGTGCATCATCTTTTTTCATAATCTTTTCAAGAAATAATTCATAAAATGAATACAGTAAATAGCAACGAAGAATAGAAGAACTGGTCATAAGTAAGAGGAAGATGGAGTAGTTAGAACATTAGGACTTTAAGACAATGGTGGAGAGAGGTGATTATTCAACTTGATGAGGAGGTACAGGAAAGTGTAAAAGTGATATGCAGAGAACCCTATCAGTTATATAGTATTATAAAACAAAGTGTCTAAAAAGAATAAAACGAATCAAGCTGGAGGTGGATAGGGAACAGGGGACAATGGTGGAAGTAAAGTAAACATTGGTGTTGGAACATTGTATGACAGAAATTCAATCATGAGTAACTTGGTAAGTGAAAGAAAAAGGAAACGAAACAGAAATGAAGAACAAAAGAAAGAGAATTCTGTATATGATGCTGTATATTAAATCTAACAGAGTCTGTACTGTTAAGAGAGGTTTTATTTTAGTTTCATAATGTGTTATCATGTTGAATAGTAAATTTTTGAAGGCTGAGAGATAATACAGAGAGCAAGGCAACCTTGATGCAACCAACTGAATTTGAACCCAGCGTCACATATGGATTCCAACACTGACAGAAGTGATTCTTGAGCATAGAACCAAGAATATGCTAAGCACCTCTAGGAATGGCCTCTAAAGCAAGAAAACAAACTAAAACTGAAGTTCAAATTTATTTAAAAATTCAGGTGATTTCTCTTTTTCTATGAAAAATGATTCAAAAGAGAATACTATAAGTAGTACTTTTCCTTTAATTTTAATACTTTTTAAGATATTATAATGAATCCTATTTGATGCTTTGATAATATAATTTGGAAAATTTTAGATTTCAGCCGCTTTCTTTTCCAAGTTAGGCAACTTGACATATATTTCTAGAATGCTATTGCTGTTACTTAACATTTATTATAAATATAAAAAGCCACAACATTACTTATTTTCAGCTGCTTCACTTATTTTTACCTGCTTCACCAGGTAAGGTCTGGTGTGGTATTTTAGTCTTAAGTTATATATAACTTAATTCAAAATTTTAGTATTCTATTTTACACGAGTGATATATCCACTTGTGATTTTCATCTTTGAAATTTTTTATGAAACTCTAACAGATGGGGTCCCTTCTTTGAGATCAATAATTTTCCTTAAATTCACCATAGCATGTGATGTTGAAAGAGATTCAAAATTGCATCTGAAACATGCTATCAAATGCTTGAGAGAAAATAATGTAAGAAGAAACAATTTTATCATATTTTCTGACAAAGGAAAAAGTCAGAAGCCATCTCATAGCACTCATATTGTATGTTGATGAAAGTAAAGCATGGTTTTACCAGTATATTCACTAAACATAACTTTCATTTAACCTTGATGAAAGGTAATAAAAATAGACATAATAGTCCATTGAGGAAGATGACTGACAACAAAGTTCCCCGATAAAAGCATGAGTGAATCAGAGGCTCAATGTAAATCTTTACTAACTTAGTAAAAAAGAATGGCTTCTTATCTTTTACAGAGGTAGGGCCTTTGGCATCCACTCAGTCAACCTAGGATGGACCTTGTTTCAATCCCCCAGGGTCACATATGGTCCTGGGAGACAGGAGCGATTACTGAGTGCATAACCAGGAGTAACCCCTGAGCATCATATGGTGTGCCCCACCCCCCAAAAATGTATGTAACTCTCTTAGATATAGCTAGGCATGTCTCTAGTTGGGAGGCACCAAATTACATGAGTTATTTTTCAAGTTCAAACAGACTGATTAATTAATTATATATATTTAACAAATTTGGCAGAGTAGACACAATTGACAATGTTCACAAATACATATGTAGTATAACTAAGAATTCTGTGAGTCAGGGTTAATTCTGTAGTTTAGATGCTTTTAGCATTTCTTCTAAGCCATAGTTGTATTTCTTATTTAAACATTAATATAAATTAATATACTTTATTTATTTTCTTTTTTCTTAAGGATAGGATAATAATCAGGTAATTCTCAAGGTTTATGCCTTGTTCTGTGCGTAGGGATCTTTCCTGGAGCAAGGGTTCTTGGAATAATGAGTTCTTGGAATAGAACCTTAGTCTGCTGCATTGAAGAAAAGCATCTGCATCTTTACTCGCTTCCGGCACTAAAGCAGTTATGTTTTAATTTATTTGTAGTCAAGAAGAGTGGTAAGTATATTATATTAGAGTTACTCCAGGATCTAATGATTCACTTCACAAGATTTAATCATATTTTCTTTTGATTTTATATTAATATATAAATTACATTTAGCTATTATATATTTCAATGTAATTTTATGAAAATATATTCATATATCAGATTATAAAATATAACAATCTCAAAGACTATACATTTTCCAACAGATATATTTGTAAAAGTATATTTATTTAAAACTTCAACATTTTAAACTTTAAACTTTAAAATTTGGTGTTTAATAATATATTTTTAAAAAAGCATTTAAGCACCAAGTACAAAAATAAAAAATATTGTCTAACATTTTAAAATTCAGAATAAAATAGAAGTAAGATTTACTTTATCTGGTTAAAATTTTACTGAGAGAATGTGCATTTAAAATAACTTTTCAAGTTTATATCTTTTTAATAGTCAAATAGTAACACATTTAAAAATAAAATGAATCATTTAAAATATTTTACTGTGTATTTATGAATTAAGAGAAAATTTTAATACAAGAAAATATTCAATCCTTAAATAAGCATATTAGAACATGCATGTTATATTAAAATGAATCAATTGAAATCAATTCACTAAATTTTTTTTCTTTTTTTAGAAAACTTCAACCATGTAGGGGCCAAAGCGGTGGCACAAGTGGTAGAGTATTTGCCTTGCATGTGCTAACCTAGGATGAACCATGCTTCAAACCCCTGGCATCCCATATGGTACCCCAAGCCAGGCACAATTTCTGAGCTCATAGCAGGAGTAACCCCTGAGCATCACCAGATGTGGCCCAAAAACCAAAAAATAAATAAATAAATAAATAAATAAAATAATAATAATAAAAGAAAAGAAAAGAAAAACTGCAACCTTGTAAAATCATAAACTTTTAGTGTCTTGATTAACCCCTCACAGGGAAATGAGAAGAAAGCATCATTAATATAAGCTAATAAAAATATGATGAGTATGGACTATAGCAATAGTACATCAGGAAAGATGCTAGACATGTAATTGTCAATCTAGATTGATCACCAACACCTGATATGGTTCCCCAAGCCCAGCCTGGAGTGATCTCTGAGTGCAGAACCACCAGTAAAATCTGAGCACTGTTATGTGTGACACCAAAAACAATACATTAAAATATAAACTTAAAGTATAAGATAAAAACTATATTCTAGGAACACGCCAAAATTTTCTCTCAATATAGAAAACCATATAAGTATGTTTATATAAGCAAATAGATAATAAAGTGATTAAGCAGTTTCTTTTTTATTACTCATTTTTTAGTATGTTTAATTTGTATATTTGAAGCACACTTAAATATACAAGCGAATGTCTATTACAGACAAATGCATAAGTTACCTTCGTTCAGTCTGCTCTCTTGGATTTTAAATAAAGTCACTGAAAGTCGGCACACAGCAGAAAGCACATAGAGAATAGTTTAATAGTCAGCAAAATCTGAAAATAAAAATGTACACCTCTAATTGCTTCACCTCAGTTATTGCTCTTTTCATTGTTCTGTGCATATCTGAATATATAATTTTTGAAATAACATGATTGGAGTAGCATTTTTAAAATTATGTAATAAGCTTTTATTTCTTAAACCAAGTAGTTGTAAAGGTAGAATAATCCTTAAAATATTCATTATTGATTTAAATTGCAATTACAGAGAAACATGAATATGAAAATAATACATTATTTTTCTGTACCTTTCCTAACATCCCATAAGATATGGTAACCCTAGGATTGAGCCCAGTGCAGTGTAAGAATGCTTGAGCACTACTTATGTGCTCCAAAAACAAACAAAATGCATTAAATAAAAATAAAGAATAAGCACATGCTTATCTGAGAAATACATTCTGATCGTCATAAATGTGTTTAATACATAAATTCTAAACGTAAATCAAATCAAACTATTTCTTATTCAAATAATTCTTAATACTAGAAACTAATGTTCCTAGTAATAGATATTAGCCATTTTTTTTGTTTGTCACAAATTGTCCCAGAAATTCTTTCAAATTCTAGACAAGACACTATTCTAGAATAAGTTTATTTAAATAATTCTGAATAAATAAACTTCATTCCCCAAACAATAATCAGGTAGGAAAAGAATATATAATTTGATATGTGCATATGAATTCTGAACAATTTAGATTTATCTGAAGTAAATAATCAAGAAAATATTTAAAATAATCTAATTATAGTTATGTTTTTAATATTTGAAAGGAAATATTAAAAATTTAGATTAAATCTTTGGCTAGAGCAGTGGCACAAGTGGTAAGGTAGGCATCTGCCTTGCACATGCTAGCCTAGGACGGACCGCTGTTCAATCCAGTCCCCTGGCATCTCATATAGTTCCCCGAGCCAGGAGCTTCTGAGTGCATAGCTAAGTGTAAACCCTGAGGATCACTGAGTGTGGCCCAAAAACAAACAAAAAACAAACAAACAAACAAACAAAAGATTTAGATTAAATCTGGATCAAAATTTTCTCAAATTTTATATATATTCAAAGATAGTTTGATGAGCAGAAAATATTATGGTCTTCATGAGTAATAGAAGTTACAGAGGAAAAAAAACTTTTCAAATGTTAAATTTTACAAATAAATAAGAATACTATATAATAAAAGTAGAAAAGATAGGGTATAAGAAAAGAGAAATGGGCAATAGTTAATACAACATAATAGTACATAATAATATTGTATATATATTTATGTATCACAACTTTCCTTTATTGTTCCATCAAATGTATCAACAACCTTGGAACATTTTTTCACTTACTATATGCTTATTTTCATTCCTATTTCTACAATCTAACTCCAAATTTTTCATATTGCTATAATAATCTAACAGGTCTCTAATAAAGAAGATGAGAAATTTACATGTGTAGAAACGACTCTAATGTTTTCATATCACAACCAAAATTCTATATAAAACTAAGTTTAAATTTTTAAGCTACAGAATAATTCATTGTTTATCATCAAACACCTAGAGACTGTAAGTCTTAAAGAATGAAATTCTTTTTGTTTTGTTTTGTTTTGGTTTTCGGGCCACACCCGTTAGATGCTCATTGGTTACTCCTGGCTACGCACTCAGAAATTGCCCCTGGCTTGGGGGGACCATATGGGACGCCAGGGGATCGAACCATGGTCCTTTCCTTGGCTATGAAATTCTTATCAATGATAATGCCATCAAGACTCTGCTGTCCTGCATTTTCGGCCTGATTTCACCCTTGGTGCGGCTCATCAGCCAGCCTGCCTTCCTGTGAACTTTCCGGGGAGTCTGCCTTCCCCTGAGCCTTCCATGGAGGTGAGTCGACACGCCCAGAAAGGGAGGAGCCACTGAACTTCGCTGGATCTCAGATGCCAGCACCCTTCTGCCTCTCTACTCTGCTGTCCTGCATTTTTGGCCTGATTTCATCCTGGGTGCAGCCCATCTGCCAGCCTGCCTTCCTGTGAGCCTTCCGTGGAGGTGAGTCGACACGCCTAGAAAGGGAGAAGCCAGAGGAGCACGGTTGCTGCGCTCCCCTTCGCGACGGTGCACAGCATTTAGCCAATGAATACAATCACAACACGTAGAAAAACACGCAGTACTAGTGTGACAATGGGGAAACAACATGGGCCAGTGCCAGACATAGAGAATGAAGATGGCAACTCTGATGACTTGAACATGATCAACCACCTAGTCAGTCTCTCAGATAAGGAGTTTAGAGTTGCAATATGGAACATGTTCAAAGAACTCAAACAAAGTATAGAAGAGAAAACTAAAAAGAATCAGGAGAATATGAAGATAGAAATGAGAAAACTCCAAACGGAAATTTCAGATCAAATAACAGGTCTGAGAAACTCAGTAGATGAATTGAAGAAAAACATGTTTGAGATTTCCCACAGGTTAACAGCAGCTGAGGATAGAATCAGTACACTGGAAGATGAGATACATAACAATTACATACAGCAGAAGAAATTGGAAAAAAGCCTCAAAGCAAATGATCAAACAATGGAAAAATTACTCAAAGAATGGGAACAGATGAAAATAGAAGTCTATGATAAGCTCAACAGAAACAACTTAAGAATCATTGGAGTCCCAGAGACTCAGGAAGAAAATCTCCGGGAAGAATCAACAGTCAAGAACATCATTAAAGAGAAACTACCAGAGATAATGAATACATGTGATCAAATCCTGCATGCCCGAAAAGTGCCAACTAAAAGAGACCCCAGAAAAAACACCCCAAGACACATTCTAGTCACAATGACGAATCCCATAGATAGAGACAGAATTCTGAAAGCAGCAAGATCGAAAAGAGAAATTACATTTAAGGGAACATCCTTGAGATTTACTGCAGACCTGTCACCAGAAACACTCAAGGCCAGAAGGCAGTGGTGGGACATAGTGACAAAACTCAATGAAATAAATGCTTCGCCTAGAATACTGTACCCAGCAAAACTCACTTTTAGGTTTGAAGGAACAATACATAGTTTCACAGACAAACAACAGCTCAAAAACTTCACAGACTCAAAACCATTCTTAAAAGAAAAACTGAACGGCATACTTTAAGACAAGGCTTACCAACAAACACACCAAACTTTAATATAAAGATGGCACTAACTCCCAGGACAATTCTTTCTCTCAATGTCAATGGACTAAATGCACCAGTTAAGAGACACAGAGTGGCTAAATGGATCAAAAAACTCAATCCAACCTTCTGCTGCCTACAAGAAACGCACCTGAATAGTCAGAACAATCATAGACTCAAAATAAAAGGCTGGAGGAAAATCATCCAAGCAAACAACACCCAAAAAAAAGCAGGAGTGGCCATATTAATATCAGATGATGCAAACTTTATACTTAGGAAAGTAGTAAGGGACAAAGATGGACATTTTGTATTAATCAAGGGATATGTACAGCAGGAAGAAATCACCCTCCTAAACATATATGCACCGAATGAGGGGCCAGCAAAATATTTAATACAACTGTTGACAGATCTGAAAAATAATATCAATAACAACACAATAATTGTGGGAGACCTCAACACGGCATTGTCAACACTAGACAGGTCAACCAGACTGAAACCCAACAAGAATATACTAGACCTGAGGAGAGAAATGGAAGTAAGAGGCCTAGTAGATATATACAGGACACTCCACCCCCAGAAGCCTGGATACACATTTTTCTCTAATGTACATGGGACATTCTCTAGGATAGACTACATGTTAGCACACAAAACATATCTCCATAATATCAAGAGGATAGAAATTTTGCAGGATGCCTTTGCTGACCACAAAGCCCTGAAATTATATATAAACTACAAAGGGACACAGAAGAAAAATTTTAACACCTGGAAGTTAAATAGCCTCATACTGAATAATCAGTGGGTCCGAGATGAAATCAAAGAGGAAATCAAAACCTTCCTGAAAACAAATGACAATGGAGACACAATTTATCAGAACCTATGGGACACAGCAAAAGCAGTACTGAGAGGAAAATTTATAGCTTTGCAAGCACACATCAGGAAAGAAGAAGGGGCATACCTGAATAGCTTAATGACGCAGCTCATAGAATTAGAAAGTGCTCAACAAAAGGATCCAAAAATAGGGAGGCAGAAGGAAATAACAAAGCTGAGAGCAGAAATCAATGAAGTGGAAACCAGAAAAACCATCCAAAAGATCAACGAAAGCAAAAGTTGGTTCTTTGAAAAAATAAACAAGATTGATAGACCACTGGCAAAACTAACAAAGAAAGAAAGAGAGAGAAACTTGATAACTCGTATTAGGAATGAAAAAGGAGAGATCACTACTGATATGGTAGAGATTCAAAGGGTAATCAGAAACTACTTTGAGAAACTCTATGCCACTAAAAATGAAAACCTGGAAGAAATGGATAAATTTTTGGAATCTTATAATCTTCCACGATTGAATGAAGAGGATGTAGCATATCTAAACACACCCATTACTATTGAGGAAATTAAGAAAGTAATCAAATGTCTGCCCAAAAACAAAAGCCCAGGCCCAGATGGATTTACTAATGAATTCTTTCAAACCTTTCAAGAGGAACTACTACCAATCCTGGCAAGACTCTTTCATGAAATTGAAAAAACAGGAAAACTTCCAAATAGCTTTTATGAAGCCAACATTACCTTGATACCTAAACCAGACAGAGATGCTACGAAAAAAGAAAATTACAGACCAATATCGCTGATGAATGCAGATGCAAAGATCTTCAACAAAATCCTGGCAAATAGGATTCAATGCCTCATTAAGAAGATCATCCACTACGATCAAGTAGGTTTCATTCCAGGAATGCAAGGCTGGTTTAACATCCGTAAATCTATCAACATAATACACAACATCAACAGCAAGAAAAATAAAAATCACATGATCATATCAATCGACGCAGAGAAAGCATTTGACAAGGTCTAACACCCATTCTTGATCAAAACTCTCAGCAAGATGGGAATGGAGGGAACCTTTCTCAATATAGTTAAGGCCATCTACCACAAGCCAGAGGCAAATATTGTCCTCAATGGAGAAAAACTGAAAGCCTTTCCTCTAAATTCTGGCACAAGACAAGGCTGTCCTCTCTCACCACTTCTATTCAACATAGCACTTGAAGTACTTGCTATAGCGATTAGGCAAGAAAAGGATATCAAGGGAATCCAGATAGGAAAGGAAGAAGTCAAGCTCTCACTGTTTGCAGATGACATGATACTCTACTTAGAAAACCCCAAAGACTCTATCAAAAAGCTTCTAGAAACAATAGACTCATATAGCAAGGTGGCAGGCTACAAAATTAACACACAAAAATCAATGGCCTTCCTATACACCAATACTAATAAGGAAGAAATGGACATTAAGAAAACAACTCCATTCACTATAGTGTCACACAAACTCAAATATCTTGGAATCAACTTGACTAAAAATGTGAAGGACCTATACAAGGAAAACTATAAAACTCTGCTCCAAGAAATAAGAGAGGACACGCGGAAATGGAAGCATATACCCTGCTCATGGATTGGCAGGATTAACATCATTAAAATGGCAATACTCCCCAAAGCACTGTACTGTTTTAATGCGATCCCCCTAAAGATACCCATGACATTCTTCAAAGAAGTGGACCAGGCACTTTTGAAATTTATTTGGAACAATAAACACCCTCGAATAGCTAAAGCAATCATTGGGAAAAAGAATATGGGAGGAATTACTTTCCCCAACTTTAAACTTTACTACAAAGCAATAGTTATCAAAACAGCATGGTATTGGAATAAAGACAGGCCCTCAGATCAGTGGAATAAGCTTGAATACTCAGAGAATGTTCCCCAGACATACAATCATCTAATTTTTGATAAAGGAGCAAAAAATCCTAAATGGAACAAAGAAAGCCTCTTCAACATGTGGTGTTGGCAAAACTGGGTAGCCACTTGCAAAAAATTGAACTTAGACCCCCAGCTAACATCATGTACGAAGGTAAAATCCAAATGGATTAAAGACCTCGATATCAGCCCCAAAACCATAAGATATATAGAACAATACGTAGGTAAAACACTCCAGGACATTGAGGCTAAAGGCATCTTCAAGGAAGAAACTGCACTCTCCAAGCAAGTGAAAGCAGAAATTAACAGATGGGAATATATTAAGCTGAGAAGCTTCTGCACCTCAAAGGAAATAGTGCCCAAGATACAAGAGCCACCCACTGAGTGGGAGAAACTATTCACCCAATACCCATCAGATAAGGGGCTAATCTCCAAAATATACAAGGCACTGACAGAACTTTACAAGAAAAAAACATCTAATCCCATCAAAAAATGGGGAGAAGAAATGAACAGACACTTTGACAAAGAAGAAATACAGATGGCCAAAAGACACATGAAAAAGTGCTCCACATCACTAATCATCAGGGAGATGCAAATCAAAACAACGATGAGGTACCACCTCACAGCACAGAGAATGGCACACATCACAAAGAATGAGAATAAACAGTGTTGGCGGGGATGTGGGGAGAAAGGAACTCTTATCCACTGCTGGTGGGAATGCCCTCTAGTTCAACCTTTATGGAAAGCGATATGGAGATTCCTCCAAAAACTGGAAATCGAGCTCCCATACGATCCAGCTATACCACTCCTAGGAATATACCCTAGGAACACAAAAATACAATACAAAAACCCCTTCCTTACACCTATATTCATTGCAGCACTATTTACCATAGCAAGACTCTGGAAACAACCAAGATGCCCTTCAACAGACGAATGGCTAAAGAAACTGTGGTACATATACACAATGGAATATTATGCAGCTGTCAGGAGAGATGAAGTCATGAAATTTTCCTATACATGGATGTACATGGAATCTATTATGCTGAGTGAAATAAGTCAGAGAGAGAGAGAAAAACGCAGAATGGTCTCACACATTTATGGGTTTTAAGAAAAATGAAAGACATTCTTGCAATAATAACTTTCAGACACAAAAGAGAAAAGAGCTGGAAGTTCCAGCTCACCTCAGGAAGCTCATCACAAAGAGTGATGAGTTTAGTTGGATAAATAACTACATTTTGAACTGTCCTAATAATGAGAATGTATGAGGGAAATTGAGAACCTGTTTAGAGTACAGGCGGGGGTCGGGTGGGGAGGAGGGAGACTTGGGACATTGGTGATGGGAATGTTGCACTGGTGATGGGTGGTGTTAAAAAAAAAAAGTATAAAAGATGCACTACAATTTAGGATTAACTGGAAAAAAAAAGAAATTGTCATAATATATAATAGAAAATATTCTTTCAATTTTATAAAGTCCACCATGAGGTATTAGAAAAAAAAAAAAAAAGAACTGGAGATAATGCCATCAATAGTTGAATTTTGTTTTAATTATTTAATAATGTAATATTCTGGGGTGGAAGAGATAGCACAGCAGTAAGGCATTTGCTAAGCATGTGGCCTACCTGAGACAGACCCAGGTTCTATTCTGGCATTCATCCGGTACCTGAGCCTGCCAGGAACAATTTCTGAGTGCAGAGCCAGGAGTAATAATGCCACTGGATGTGACCCAAGCCCCCCAAAAAAGTATCATTTGAATTTAATCAAGGTTTATCTTGAGAATTTCAATTAATATATAAGGAAGATTTAAATAAAATAAACAGTCTTACAGATTTTAATCAAAATCTTATATTTTGATAACATTCTTTTTATACCTCTCATAAAGCTTAAACAAAAATACATATCCAGCCAGAATTATTTTTCTTTGGTAAGGAGTGTTGCCAATAACAGTAATAAATATATAAGAATATATTTGCGTGATTTAGCATTATATCTTTGTTATTAAATTTAAAATATATCATAAGATATATAATTCATTCTTACATATGTTAACTTACATAATTTATGTATTGTTTTTTTGTTTGTGTTGAGGCCACACACAGAAGTTCTCAGGGGTTACTTTTAACTCTACACTCAGAAAATGTTCCTTGCAGGCTTTAAGAAACATATGACATGCTAGTGATCAAACCCTGGTTGGCCAAGTGCCCGGCAAATACCCTTTCCACTGTGCTATTGCTCCTGCACCCATAATTTGTTTTAAATGTATATTCACAGAAACTCATATACTTATTAATGTGTATTATTTAGTTTGTTCATAAATTTGCATATATGTTTGCTAATAGTTTCAAATTAAAATTATTGCTATACTAATTTGAATTAGTCCCAAACTCACTTTAAGTGATCTAATTTATATTTTATGAGTAAAAAACACATGATATTTTAGGTGATCAGCAAATAATTATAAAATATTTACTATGCTGCAAAACACACTGTACAATAGTATTAGGTATATGGCCATTTATTATACTTAAATAATTTTGATTCATTTAATTACCATTACCCCCTACAGAAGGTTTATATCAGAAGAGGATGAAAATCATGGCTGAAAATTTTGCTGGTATTACTTGTTTAAATAATCACATCATTCTATAAACCTTTGTCATTTAACAGATTTAATGATCAAATTTCCTTTTTTATTTTTATTTATTTATTTTTTGGTTTTTGGTCTTTGGGTCACACCCCGCAGCACTCAGGGTTCCTCCTGGCTTGACGCTCAGAAATTGCTCCTGGCAGGCTCAGGGGACCATATGGGATGCCGGGATTCTAACCACTGTCCTTCTGCATGCAAGGCAAGTGCTTTACCTCTATGCTATCTCTCTGGCCCCCAAATTTCTTTCTTAAAAATCAGTAGAATCGTTAGGTTAAATTTATAAACTATTTTCTTAATTTTATACCTAACTTCATATTTTCTCTCAAATATTTTTCTTCATAATTCACCATGTTAACTTTTCAGTATACGAAAATGACCCTGATATTTCACTACTCAAGTATTTTATCAATGTAAATGACACCATAAAACATGTAATATTTAAAACGAGTATAGCAAGAAGTCTTTGTAATATAAATTAGCAAAATTATTTTGCCATTTCTACCCATATTTTGCTGTGAAAATCCTTAAAATTAATGATTACATGTTTACTGATCCTTTACTACTATGGAGAATACTCACGAATGTTCCTTAGGTTCTGATATAAAGCAAACTAAGAATAAAATTCTTAGAACATAGAACAGCAAATTTCTTTAATTCTGAATTAAGTGTGCCCTAACCTTGCATTCAGGTGAGTGCAGAGTAGGGGATACATAGGTACAGAAAAGCCTACCCTACTTTAACTCCACAGAAATTGTCTCATCAGTTAATATTTGGCTACTAACAAAGTACAATTAGTTACTACTTCCAAAAATTAGATCCAACTGTCTTTTTTTAGCCTACATCTCTTTCCTGTAACTGGATAGTAATCAATACCACTCAAGCATACATAGCCATAAAACACAGTTTCCCAATACTACAACAACCCAATGTTTCTGTGATAGGAACTCTTACAACAATGGCTTTTAAAAAAAAAATTAGGATCACACTTTAACTGTCATACTTGTGCAATTAAATACTTGCATAAGTAAAAGTGAAGTTGTAGTTAATAATTATTTTCATGGGAGCCAGAGCAATACAATAGCACAGCGGTAGGGCAAAATTTGCCTTGCACAAAGCCAACCCTCTACCGATCCTGGTTCAAATCCCAGCATCCCATATGGTCCCTTGAGCCTACCTGGGGCAATTTCTGAGCACAGAGCTAGGACTAAATCCTGAGCACTGCCAGGTGTGACCCAAAAACTAAAATTATATTTTTTCTATGGTAGGATGACTATTTATTTATCATATTTTATTCAAATATCTTACTAAAACTTTATATTTGATGTTTAGAATATTTTAAAGGCATTTTAAATAATTTATGTAAAACAAGAGAAAAAAATTTGACACACAGAGTTATTTCAATTCATGAAAGTCTTTCTTAAAGTGCTTTACGCATTAGTTAAAAATTATCTCTTTTTAATTCCCAAAGCAATGTTAGGGGTTATGTTTTCCTTAGATTCACTCCAAACAAGTGCTCAAAGGTAAAAGGCCTAGAAACCTTGCCATTACTTGTGAGGTTGCCTAGCAACTTCCATTCACCAGGCTACAGTTACCTAAATACATCAGTCCCAATAGCAAGGAGACTGTTGGAACTAAAACCTAAAATGAAAAAAACATTTGTGATGCACCCTAAGGGAGTGAAAGAATATTCAGATGTTAAAAGACAAATCTCTTGTAAAATATTTTTCCTTTATCCTTTCTTGCAGAAATACATGTGTACAAAACCTTGAAAGACAAATCTTTATCTTATCTCTTTTTATATTGCTTCTTCGTGTTTTTTTTTTATTAAAGTTTTCCTTCTTTTAAAACAAAAAAATTTGGGGGTGGGCAGAGCAATAACAGAGCTAGCAGGGGGCGGGTAGTTGCCTTGCATGTGGCTGACCTGTGTTTGATCCCCGGCAACTCATTTGCTCCCCCAAACCTGCCAGGAGTAAATTCTGAGTGCAGTTACAGTAGTAAATACTGACTACCACTAGGTGTAATGCAAAACTAATGAAAAAATAAAAAGTACCACAAAGAGATTTTGAGGAAATTATAAACATATATTTTATATGTTACTTTTATACTGAGGAGTTAATATTTAGTTTATAAATTATGTATTCATTTGATACCTTCACTTTAAAATTTTTCATTACCTGGAAGCAATGGAAGACTAAGTGAATAAGTGAGGAGAAACTCAATTATAGTCAAACTTAAATACTGCTTTAGTTATAAAAGGAAAAGTTTAGAAGACACGTCTTTTTTTTTTTACACCCATTTGTTGCTCAGGGGTTACTCCTGCCTAAGTGCTCAGAAATTGCCCCTGGCTTGGGGGGACCATATGGGACACTGGGGATCAAACCGCGGTCCTTCCTTGGCTAGTGCTTGCATGGCAGACACCTTACCTCTAGCACCACCTCACTGGCCCCTTTTCTACTTCTAATCAGTATGTTTCAGCTCATAGTTTTTAGTACTGTTCAACTACCTATATCACTTCTTCTCACATTGAAGTACAGACTCCATTTTAGTGGGGGTTGAGGTAAGCACTGCTGATTTAAATTATTATAATCAAAAAGGTATGTTAAAAATACATGTCTGTACCCTTGTATGCCAGAGAAAATTACTGCAAAGTTGTACTTACAAAAAAGATTAATATATTTTTTCACATTTCAGTAAGCCAACAGTGATTATTGAGTTGTCAATTGTGTTGCTTCTTTCAGAAAACTCTGAGATAGTATAAGTCACATATTTATGTGAACTACTGCTAATAGTATTCTTGTTTACCCTAAAATTATTTGATTTGTAGAGCCATCCCTAGGTTTTCACCTCCATTTTTACATAAGTTTTAAATTGGCATCCATATGCTTCTAATATGTGTCTTTTCTATGACTGAAACCCAACTATAAACATGTTTGTAATCATGGTGCTTAAATAAAGGTACTATTAAAATAAAAATATTTAGTGCTCACTCTAAAGCCAGAATGATTTCTTCTCAAAAATTTTAGCATTATTACATTTACAAAGACTCTACATAAAAAATAGATCTGGTTTATAAGCATTATGAGTAAAAATTTGGATCAGTATAAGAAAAGACAAAATCATACAATTTATTTCTATATGAACAAAACTAGCAGGTACCATACTGAACAAAGTCAGACAGAAAGAAAGGGCATATATAGAATGATCCTTCTCATGTATGGGGTATAAAAATGTAAGCAAGGAAATAACAAGAGGCCTAAGGGAATTTAACCTAAGAACTGATATGCAGAACTGAGTTAATTTTGTCAGGGGGAAGTTGGAAGAGATTCAGAGGCAGATCTTGAGACAACGTAGAGAATCAGTCTCTGGTGCAGCATGTTGTGTTGGAATATTATAGGCAACATTCCAGTATTATAAACCAATATTCCAGTATTATAAACCAAGGTGCTAATATAAATGAATGAATGAGTGGGTGAATGAATAAGTGAATAATAAAAGAAGACAGTTAAAATTAAAAGGGGTGACATACCAGGATAAATCATTTGAATCACTAGAGAGACAACTCAGACTAAATTTTCTATTTTTTTAAATAATAAAAACAAAAACTTTCAAAGAGTAAATTTCAGATTGATCACAATGCACTAAATTTTGCTTTAATATAATAAAATAGTATTTCTATAAGTCATTTGAATCACTAGATAAAAAGACAACTCAGACTAAATTTTTTATTTTTTTTTAAATAATGAAAACAAAACTTTCAAAGAATAAATTTCAGATTGGTAACAATGTGCTAAATTTTGCTTCATATAAAATATTATTTCTATTCAACAGATAATATGGTTTTACAGTTTTTTTACTTTAACACAAAAATATTGAGGCTGCTTCTAATTTGTACTAGTTTACTTTAGGAAGTTATACCTTCTTCCTGAAAAATCTTCAAGACAGCAGACTATGAACTTCAATAAAGAGATTAAGGGGACAACTACTTTTCTGTAAAGATTAGGTAAACCAATAAGAATATGAAACTCTTTATTGATAAACAGTAAAAAAGGTACCGATTAAAATATAAAATTAATCATTACCTTTTGGCTAACACAATTGTAGAGAGTCAACATGGCAAATAGATATAATTTATGCTTCATTTTATCATATTTGCCAGCGTATAAGACGACCCTTCAACCCATGAAAAACTTCCTAAAAGTCTTAAAAGTAAGTTACTTCTCAAAAGTAAGAGGGGTGCGGATCACTCGTCCCTGAAGCTGGAACAAGTTTCAGCATGCCGTATACCAGCATATAATATGACTCCCGACTTTTAGGAAGTTTTTCATGGGTTGAAGGGTCATCTTATATGCTGTCAAATATGGTATATAAATAAAATTTATTATTCTTTTGATCTGTTTATCAAATTAATATAATGCATTTGATAGCTGCTTTCATTTTAGAACAACTAAGGCAAATAGAAATTAGATAGTTGCTTAATATATATTGATATACATCAATTAATATATAAATATATACTTGATTAAGTGATATAGAACAAAAGATATTCTTGCTCGATTTAAATGATATTCATATGCTCCAGTAATCTGTTTTCCTGTTTGTTTTGGTTTTGGGGCTACACCCAACAGCACTCAGGTTACTCTTGGCTTCAAGTTCAGAAATCATTTAGGATGCTAGAGATCAAATCCAGGTTGGCCATGTGCAAGGCAAACACCCTATCCACTTTGCTATCATGGACCCCCAATGTTCCATGTATTAACTATGCTAAAATAATTACACCTTGGTATATACAACAGAATGTTTCCATTCTCTATTACTGACTATGTAAAACAACTCAATTAACCTTATTCTATTTATTATGGGTACTTTAAAATTAAAATGCATTGTTTTTTGTCCTGTTTCTACACTCAGAAATTTCTCCTGGCTGTTCAGCAGACCCAGTGGGATGCTGAGGATCAAACCTGTGTCCACTGACTGCAAGGCAAGTGACCTACTTGCTATATTAACACTCAGAACCTAAAATGCATTTATATTTTAGAAAAAAATTACAGACTTTATTTTAATTTTTTATGTTTTGGGGCCACACCCACCAGTGCTCAGCTGTTACTCCTGGCTCTTTACTCAAAAATTGCTCCTGGCAGGCTCAGGGGTGTCATATGGAATGCCAAGGATCAAACCCAGGTTTTTTCAGGGTCATCCAGGTGCAAGGCAAATGCCTTACCACTGTGTTATTGCTTGGTTCCTTAAATGCATTTTAATAGATTAATAAAAATCAATGAAATTCAATTTTGTCTCGTCATTGATATACTGATCTACTTTTGTAGCTTTCAAAATACAATCCATGATTTAATGTGGGGTCCAATATATATCCAGTAATTTTTAGAAATACATGAATACACAAATACATGAATACTTGAAAAGGCTATATTTTTGTGAAAATTCAAATACTATTTTGAAGAAAATTTAGATACTATTTTGAAGAAAATTTAGATACTATTTTGATTGAGTTACTTTGATAATGCACATGAAATTTTAAAATAGTAGACATATATGGGTATTTAAAATTCTAAATCTGTGGGCACTTATTTGAATGTAACATGCACTTAATATGTTACTATTCATCAAAATTTAAGAACTAGTTGCAATGTATTTCACTGCATTAATACTATATCATTTCCATTTTAGTACTGTATAAGCCAACAAAGATAGAAATTTACAGTGCAAAATATTGGGCACTTTCTTCAATGCAGCATGAATTTATATGCTCTTTCTCATGAAAATTTTAGAACTACTTATAAGCAAGATGATAATATTATCCAGTTTTACAATATATGAGAAGATAACACCACAGGGATATTTTTATTTTATTTTTTCTCAACATCAAATAGAACATGACAAATTGAATTTATAAATTCAGTTAGTCCAATTCTCAGTTTGACATACTGCTTAATATACTGTACTGCATCACAATGTAACAACTAAAAATAGCAGAGCAGTCATTCACAGTAAAAGTTACGGTCTTAATCCTTACTTGCATTTTTATAGTAGTATAAGACTGGGTTATTTTGAATACTATGCATACGGAATTCTTAATGTTATCTTTCTGCTTTACTGTCTTCAGTGTGGAAACCATCATCCTATGTTAATAGAAGAGATCCACAACCCAGGAATTAACAGAGATTCTTCCTAACTCAGGATTACATAGTTTATAAATTACTTTTGCCCTAGTAATTTCCCTCTTTGTCTTTTCTTGTAGTACAAATTAATCTTATCTGCAAAAGTAAGATTGAGCACTGAGGGAGACTATGCTGGGAAAGTTAAAATGATGTAGCCCACTCAACTTGTTGATATAAGAGTGAGGATGAGGGACAATAAAAATAGCAGTAGGAAGATTGCTTGGCACATGTGCACAAGGCTGACCTAAATTTGATCTCCTGCATACCATTTGGTTCTCTGAGTCCACAAGAAATAATCATTGAATGCAGAGCCAGAAGTAAATGACCAAAGTTTGGTGTGGTCTTGTCCCTCTCCTCCAATCAAACAAATCAAAGAATGAAATGGTTGGGTGAGTGAGGTAAAGTGGGTAACGTACTTGCCTTTCACGAATTGACCAGGTTTTAATCCAGGGTTCGTCAAACACTGTCAATCAGTGTTAGAAGGAAGTTTGGCTAGAAACAAATAGAAACCACTTGGAGAGGTCAAAATGGGAGTTTTATTATAAAATCCACAACGTCTAGTGCCTGAATATAGTCAATGATGAGTTTATAAAAGCAAAAATAACATCCTAGCCAGGCAATGGATTTAAAAGATAAAGGACCACAGGTGTTATAATTGGCAGATTTATTTATAGAAGCAAAATAAGTTAGTTAATGGTTAAGTTTCTTTGTGATCATGAGAACAATTGGGTTGAAAATATGAGGAATAATCATAATTCGGGCTGGTGATTCTGGAAGTTTGTTTATAGGATGTACTTGTTAGTAATTATAGCAGACTCTTGGAAAAGCTGTGAGGAGTTCCTTTTCTGCTGATAACATAAAGATAAGTTGAAGTCCTCTATGTCAGGAGTGCCCATATCATCAGGAATAATCCTTGAACACAGGGCCAGGAATATGTTTTGTCAAAACATATAAAATAATGAAATCTAGGAACTGAGGCACTTGGCTTGCATGCTGCTAACCCTCACATATGAATATAATTTTCAATTTTTTGAGTGACAGTGGTAAGATGAAGAAAGTCAAAAATTGTGACTTCTATTTACATAATAGGTTTATAAAAATTTTTAACTTTTCTAGTATATTTGTCACTTATTTTATTATAAAGGACCTATATTACTAAGCAAACTACAGCTTAATAATGTATCACTTTTTATATATTTGTTTGTCTGAAGAAATTTCACACCTTCAATTTAAAACAAAACTATATAGATCTTTAGTGAAAATATATGGTGCTCTTTCATATAAGTGCAATGTTTCAGTTTTAACATCAATAATGAATTCACTCAAATATATTTTGCTCAATAAGAAAACGATTATTCTATAGACATGCGATTTTCATTATGAAAGCAATAATATTTTTTCACATACAATATAAATTAAAAATTGTTAATTAAGCTTAAAAATGTCTTTTAAGTTTATTAGCAAAAGAGCTAGAATATGCTGTTCTACTCAGTTACTCAATATTTTTCTAGATATCCTATATTAACTCCTGGAAGAAGAGCTACATTCACTACTGTACTTGATTCCATGCCAAAGTTTCTTTATACCTATGGTACCTTTTGCAATAGATAGTTAACTTGCCATTGTGATACAACTGAAAATAAATGTAAAAATAAACCTAAGAAATTATAAGCATATAAAAAGACATTTTGTTATTCTTAAAGGTTAATATTAAATTTCACTCAATTGGACAGGAACTTAAATACAACCATTGTAGTTATGCAGCCTCAGGAAAAATTATTTGTAGGACTATGGTAAAAGTATTAATTTTTCTACCATACTAGAAGAGTTAAATCTTTGAGCTGAAAAGACTGTGTGCCCAATAGCATATTTAGAAGCCTAGAGTAGGAATGATTTTTGACTCCTTAATTAAGGCAAACTAGCAAGACCTTTGCAATGAGAAACTGAAAAAATAATGAAACTTTGGATACTTTTGAACATGCTTAGGCCTTGGCCCAGTGTCAGGTTTGTTCTGTTCTTGTAAAAAAGAGTTTGCAATATTGGACCTAGTTGTGGGGAGAGGAGAGTGGGAAGAGGCTTCCATGAGAGAACAGGCACTGGACATCTTTATTAGATAAGGGGTGTTACACTGCTGGGAACTTCCTCTGGCTAGGAAGATTAAATCAACAATCATGTATGTAATCAAGGTGTTTAAATAAAATATATATAAAAAATCAATTAGCCTTTGAAGGTCAAGAAAGTTGCTGCTATCCCTGACCACTCAGATCAACATCACATACATTTACAGCTTCAACAGAAGAATCCAGTAACTCCTGGGAAGGTCCAAGTGCTTCATATGTGGCAAAGAAATTGCAAAATTTATGAACCCATGATAAGTCCTCATGGCAAGAGGACCGAAGTCTGGAAATATTAAAGATCGTTTGTTGCATAACAGCCCTTGGATGGGGCTGGATGGTGATGGGATAGTTGGAGGGGCCTTTCTCCTCCAGCCCAGGCTATGTGTCTGCAGCCCCTCCAGCTGGCAGGACTGCACGTTCAGGATAGTGGCTGGGAGAAAACTCACAGGCAGTCAGGCTTCAGGAGACATCAGTTTTATTCATGGCCCTAGCCACCTAGGCTAACCATTTAAGCAACCTATTCCACTGCCCTGTCATCTTAACATGTTTCTTCTACTTCCATCCTCTCAGCTCTCTCGCTGACTCTCTCTCCATCCATCTCCCCGTAAATCTCCTCCAAATCTCCTCTCAATCAATCCTCCAAATCCCCTCTTCACCCCTCAGGTGATCTTCTTCATCCTTCCCAAAAATCCCTCCCAGAAATGGGCAGGTCTTCCTTAAGGCAAAGTTCTGTAGAAGATGGGGGATGAAGTAACAGTTATTGGACTTATTTTACAACAGTACATATAGGTAATATTTTAAATCCCTATATAGGATTGCTCTATGCAAATTAAATGAAATGATACATTTAAAGTGCTTGGCTTATTGTATGGAATTTTTTAATAAGCTGAAAATATCAACAAGGACTCTTATTAGAAGAGCAAAAGAACATCCAGAGAACAGGAAAACCCTTATTAGGTTAGAAGTGAGAGTTAATTGAAAATTCCCTAAAGCAAAGAAGTAAAAATTAATCAAATTGATCAACTTTGCTGTCAATATTATCATTTATTAATTCATATGTGAGGATTGTGCTAGAAGACATTGGAATAAAATTATGCTTGAGTATGATATTAGTAAAATTTATGCAGAAGTATTTTTATCAGGTTGCCATTGTTAGGGAAGAATTTGGAGGATGAGTAAATATATGACAACTGAGGGAATTGTAGATGCTACAGACATTCATATTCTGTATGTCAGAGGGAGGACAGATAAGGGAAAGCAGGGTGACTTTCTGGATGTAAAGCTCAAAAAGAGAAAATGAGAAAGCCTCATAGTGAGTGAATATGCCTGAGGGAAGCCATATAAAATGCACCCAGAACTTTTTACCTTAGTAGCAGAGCTAGTTGTTAAATGTTATGATTTAAATGAGAGAGCAAAAATGTTTAGAGTCCAACCATATAGACCCCTTAAGTTGTGTCAACCTCAGTAGGAATCAGAATCAAGTAGGCTGGGGATGAGGAGATAGAAAAGATATTTGCTCTTCAAAAAATTAAAATACAATATGCTATTTGCTAAAATAGCATTTATAGCCCATATCAGAAAGATCAATGAGATTAAATCCAATTGTTTGGTATAGAGAAACTTTCAAGTTTTAGGGGCTTTGACATTGGGCATTAGGATAGGATAATGAGACAGGCATTCAACAAATAATCAGCATGAGCACAGGCAGAGAGGAGAAAGAAGCAAACCAATGAGAGGGAAAAAGGCAAGTGTTTAGTAAAAGTAGGAAGCAATCCCCTATAATTGAGGCTAATATGCTAGAGGATTCTGAGTTTAAAAGACATTATTTTTAAATAAAGGATATGGTCAGCAGACCTGTAAGAACTGGACTTATCAGAAGTTAAAAATGTGTCTGCATAAATCTGTTTTTTCAGGGAGACACATTGTTGAGGATTTTACATGTACTGAAATAGAATCCATATGAGTAATCAATTTTCAAAAATTAAGAGCAAAAATAGCATTAATAATATATGCTGCTTTGGTTCTTAGGAATACCATAGAGAAAAAGTAAAAACACTCATACTAGTGAGAAAAATTTGTTTTCTCAGGTTTGGATACTATATATCTAAGAACATAACTCCCATAATGTTGTAATCCCATAATAGTTCTAGGAGGGACACTGTTTCTCTTTCTAGTTTCTAATAGTACATATAATTTGTTGGCATAATTTGGCAAATTGTCCAAGCTATGTCTTTAAGAGACTAATTTTTGCTTCTATATAGGTGTCTTTTTATTTACAAAAATTGCTAATTATACTGTGCTTAGCACCTACACTTATTAATTTGACTAACTTGATGCTACCTACAAAGATATTATTTCCACATAGAGTTACAATTTGAGGTTTTGAGTAGAAAACTTTGTTTGCTTGTTTTGTTTTTTGTTTTTGTTTTTGTTTTTGTTTTGTTTTTTTTTTTGGTCACACCCGGCAGCACTCAGGAATTACTTCTGGCTCTATGCTCAGAAATCTCTCCTGGCAGGCTCGGGGGACCATATCGGATGCGGAGAATTGAACCACCATCCTTCTGCATGCAAGGCAAATGCTATACCTCCATGCTATCTCTCAGCCCCTGAGTAGAAAAGTTTTGAAAGGCTTTTTATATCTGGTAAAGACCTCATTCTGAAATCCCTAGAAGTCACAGCTGTAATTTATGAAAAATGCATCTTCTATATTTTCACAAAAAACTCTTTGTTCCAGGACTAATTTAGGAATGTGTACTCAAAATATAAATACAAAATTTCTAAGTATAATTATTTTAGTAATTATGCCTATAATACTTTTCAGTATGTTTCATTTTGACAACAGATCTAATTTTCCTAATATTGTCCTATTAAGTATAAGAATTATATAGTAAAAACTGAATGACAATTTGCTGTGGCTGAACTCAATTCAATTCTTGGTACCATGTGGTCTGCTAAGCACCACCAGAATAACCCTTGTACACAGAGCTGGGCTAACTCCCTAAGTACTACTGATTAAGACTCAAATTCTGCAGCCCCAAAAGAGAAATGTATTTCTAACAATAATTACATAAAATGCTAGATATAGAAGAGCATTTAGTATAAAATTACATTGATATGAAGTTTGAAAGTGTCAACTGTTACCTATTTATGGCAATACAAATCAAAATAATAGCATTTAGTAGTGCCAATGTCAAAGACATAGAAGGGAAGCTAATAGAAAGCCTTTAGGGAACAGAGAAATAGCATAGCGATAGGATAGGGCTTTTTCCTTACACCTAGCCATTCTGGGGCAGACCGAGTTCAAGCCCTGGCATCCCTTATAGTCCCCAGAGCCTGCCAGGAGCAATTTCTGAGCACAGAACTAGGAATAACACCTGAGCACCACTAGGTGTGCCCCCCTCCCTAACAAAATAAAAAGAAAGGAAGAAAGAAAAGCCTTTGGAAAGTTTAATGAACAAAAATAAAAAAAGCTATATTTCTTGAGTTGGCTAAATTACAAAGGTATATACAAATGAGAAATCATATCAAACTATATGTATAATATTTATTAATTTTATGAAAATTATAAATATAAGCTAAAGTTAAATAAGTTGGTTTTCCCAAATAAAAACGCTCTACTTTTTAAATTTTCATTAAATCAGAGATGTTCCCAAAATGTTATATTTGATCATAAATCAAATAGGAATGAAAGACATGTAAAAATCATAATTATCCAAAACAGTTTTTCTATACTATTTATTCACAGAATGTTTTCCTTAAATAATATGTCAAGCAGATGTTGACTATAAAGGAACATCGAAACATCATTCAAATCAAATCATTCATTTGCATTTGAGTTTACTTTGATCTTATCTGTATATGCACTTAAAATCCCTTATTTTTGTAACAGTTACTCTTCAGTGATATAATTAAAATGACAAGCTTGTCAATGTAAATATATTTTCCATCTTCTATGTGTTATGATATTAAAAATCTCAAAAATTTTAGTAACATTTGCATTTACCAAAGGATTTTTTCCCTTCTGAACATACTCCTGCATGATCCCTTCAGATTTTGTTGTTATTGCTTTTCATTTGTTGTCACTCACTTGGTCATAGGTCACACATTGTTATTAAATGCACTGTGGACAAGGAACAGCAAAGTTTTTAAGATCACAATCACATATGATGAGCAGTATTTAGGATCTAGGTCAATATCTTACCCTCCCCACTCTTAGAAGGTAAACAATTTATTATGAAGCTATCTCCAGGTCAGGCAAGATTTGTATGGCAAAAATATAACATTTCAAGTTTTCACATAGTATTTGATACTTTGCAGGACAGCGATCTCATCTAGAATATCACCTAGGGCTGGTATCTATTATATTCTATTTATTATATTCTATATCTATTATATTCACAAGTTGTGAATATAATTCACAATTATTCATGAATTCGTGAATACAATTTATGAATTGTGAATATAATAACCAGAGTTTTTCAGGAAACTTTGTGGTGCCAGGGATTGAACCCAGACTTTCTATATACAAGGCATGTACTCAGTTCATTGAGCTATGTTTTCACTATATAAGATAGTAATAAAACGTATTTATTCTAAAATGTTTTATTTATACAAGAGTTTGTTCTCTTTACCAGGTCCAAGATTTTGTAGAAGTATGTGCTATATAGATAAATAGATAGATATTAAGTTCTTTGCCCCTTCCATTCGATTCAAACCTTAATGAATATAGCTGAATATTCATTCCTCTGTTGACTCTCCCTGATTATACTCAAACTCTAATCATCAGTACTCTCAAATAGAAAACTTTGTAATTCCTTCAAGATGATTACTGTGATCCTCTTAGTACACTGTAAGAATACTTTTTAGCACTGTTATTAAAATTGACTGCAAAAGGACTCCTAAAGACACCGAGTATTCTCAAAATTTGAGTATTCTCAAATTCCATCTAGACTCCCTGTTTTTCTATAATTGCTGGCACTTCATGAAATAGGGTACTCTGATAAACCAATGCTAAAATGGGAATTAGAGGTATCAGGAAGGATATATATATCTCATATTTTCTTAGTAATACAATTATTAAACATAATTTCTGGCTTTTACCCTGCAGTATTTCCAGTAAATTTGGGCAGGGGCATGAATGGCATTTCTTATGCATTGCATATATTACTGATCTGGCAATGACATTCTGAGAAATGCTAATCTATAATATTTGTTGATTCACTTTCCTCTAAGGGTATCTTGAAATGAGGAGATAATATATGTGCTAAAAATAACTCTTTTGGCAGAAAAGTTTCTGCAGAGCTTTAGTCATATTTAACTACTGAATAGTTCAGTGAATGTTAGCTTAGAAAAATGCATAGAAGCTGTTAAACTGCTTTAAAAGCATTTCACTAGTAAGAAAGAAACCCCCTGGGACTCTTTTATTGCTTGGTCTTATTACCTCAGCAAAGAAAATGTAACTTTTCTGTGTTCTATTTTAATTGTTAATAGTCTGTATATTAAAACAATACATTGAAAATTCATAACACATACAGAAATCAAGGTCTTGTAGTGATACTATGGTTGAAAAGTGGAGATATATTAAATTAAACAAATCTAGCAAGGATAATGAAACACATCCCAATACATAACACTCAGGTGAGTTAGGAAAATGACTAACTCAAAAATATTTTTGCACAGATAAAGTAAATTCCTACACTATCTTCTGTAAAGTAAAAATTTGGGCAAGAATTATTGAGAGAAATTGTTAATTGTACGTTATATCTAGAACTATGGCAAAAGGTAAAGAACTTTTTTGCAGAAGCATAAAACATGAAAGGGAGGAAAGTATCTACAAACTGAAAATAATTTTTGTTATTAAAATGGCATGCGAAATGAGAGAATATTTATTTGCTTACAGTTTTCTATAGACCCATAGATATCTGTTATCTACCTATGCCTGCACTCCTCGATCTATTTACTTTTCCCTAATTTATTTCCTTAGTTTACTGATAGATATAGTCAGTGTAAAATATAAAGTGTAAGGTTCCAGAGTAGAAGGAAGAGACCACCTAACTGGAATAAAGTTTATTACTTTAATCTATCTGCCAACAAGATTCCCCAGCATGGCCAGCCATGGGCATACCCTGAAGGAGATGAGCCCCACTCAAGGTCATGAGGAAGATTATATAGGGAAGGGATATAGGGAGGTTCCATATTTCTAATGATTCTTAAAATGATTGGATCTTCTCTAGGGTTACTTTTCCTTGTCTTTTCTTGATAGGCTACCTGGTATGGCCAGGTAGATTAAGGCGGGATCTATGGAAAAAGCCCCAGCATGTGACTCACACCATGTAGTTTTTACAAAATGCTGTTTCTCCCTGCTCAAAACCTAAGAAGAATTCTGCCATGTGGTTTTTACAAAATGGCATACCTCCATGTTCAGAATTCAGGTCCCAACATGAAGGACAAAATGTGAAGGGAATTTAATGACAAAACAAGAATCAAAATGATATTTTTGCCATATAAATTTTTACCCATGAGCATATTATTTCAAACTCATTAGAGACAACATAACTAAGAATGAATTCAGAAATCACTTTGCCCACTCAGAGATGCCTAAATTGGGATCTGCATTCGAGCCCATATTTTCTGGCTTTGAAATATAATAAAATTTTGAACATGCATGCTCTCAATTTTTCCAAAGAATAATTTTCAAATGATGTTATCAATATTTTATCAATATGCTATCCAATGTTTTATGAGAAATATAATACTTTATGAGTCATTTTTGATAAAACATTTAAATATTTTTCTTAGAATTATAAATTGATTTTGGTGTGCCTGTTGGTCTGTCTTGTCTTCAAGTAGATATTCAGTTTGCCTTTTAAGACTGGTTTGAGTCTATAAAGTTTCTGAGCTGTTGTTCATTCATAAAACTATGTATGCTTCTTTTAAAACTGAACTTGAGTTTGGCTGAATGCAGTATTCTAGGCTGAACATTCATTTCATTGAGTTTTTGTCACAATATCCCACCACTGCCTTGAGGTCTTGAGGATCTCTTGTGACATATATGCTGTATATCTTAAGGATGTTCCATTGAAAGTAATTTCATTTTTGATACTGCTGGGTTAAGTAGTCTATCCGTATCTGTGGGTTCATCATTGTGACTAATATGTATCTTAGGGTGTTTTTCTATGGAACTCTTTTAGCTGGTATTCTTCAGGTATGTAAGATTTTGTTGCATGAACAATTTAGCTCCAGGAGTTTCTCTGCAATGATAACTATTGATTCTTCATGGGGATTTTCTTCCTAGGTCTATGGGACTCCAATGATTCTGATGTTGTTTCTATTTAGTTTGTCAAAGAATTCTATTTTCATATATTCATATTCTTTGAGAATTTTTTTCATTGTCTGTTTGATTTAAGGCTCTTTCCAATCTCCTCTGTTGTATGGAGTTTTTATATATCTCATCTTCCAGCTCATTGATTAGATCCTCACCTGCTGGGACTCTGTTCTCATTTCTCCTACCAAGTTTTCAGTCCTGTTATTTCAGCTTGGAGTTTTCTCACTTCTATTTTCATATCCTTTTTTTTATTTGTGGTTCATTAAGTTCTATTCATGAGAGGCTAGATAAGTGATTGGCACTTTTTGGGTCATCAGATCCCATCTTCATTCTTATGCATGGTTTTGGCCTGCATTGTTGCCTCATTGTTACACGTGTAGTGTGATGTTTTCTGCATGTTGTGCTGGGATCATTGACTAGGAGATAGATGTACATGGTCGCAATTAATCTTAGATTAAGGGGCAAGAAACACAAGATAGAGTAGGAAAAGTCTTTTCAGGTGATGTTAGGACAACTGAGCAGCCACATACAAAAAAGTGAATTCAGACTTCCATATAACACATGCACGAAGGTCCAAACCAAATGGATTAAAGACCTTGATATCAGACTCAAAACAATAATGTATATAGAAGAACATGTAGGAAAAATACTTCAAGATATTAAAACTAAAGGCATCTTCAAGGAGAAAACATCACTGTCCAATCAAGTGGAAACAGAGATAAACAGATGAAATTATATTAAGCTGAGAAGTTTCTGCACCTCAAAGGATATAGTGAATAGTTTATAAAGGCCACTCACAAAAAGGGAGATACTATTCATCCAGTACCCATCAGAAAAGGGGCTAATATTTGATATACAAGGTACTGACAGAACTTAACAAGAAAAAAAAATCTAACCTCATCAAAAAAATAGGAGAAGAGGGACCGGAGTGGTAGTGCAGTGGTAGGGCATTTGCCTTGCACGTGGCTGACCCAGGACTGATGCATGTTCGATCCACGGCATCCCTTCTGGTCTCCCAAATCAGGGGCGATTTCTGTGCACAGAACCAGTAATAACCCTTGATCGCCATTGGGAGTGATCCCAAAACAAGCAAACAAACAAACAAACAAAATGAGAAGAAATGAACAGACACTTCCTCAATGAAGAAATACAATTGGTCAAAAGGCAGATAAAAATGCTCCACATCACTAATCATCAGGGAAATGCAAATCAAAACAACAATGAGGTACCATCTCACTCCACAGAAACTTGCATACATCACAAAGTGCAAGAACAATCACCGCCAGCACTGATGTGGGGATGTGACAGAGAAAGGATGTGGGGAGATGTGGGGAGTGGATGTGGGGAGAAAGGAACTCTCAATCACTGCTGGTGGAATGCTGTTTAATCCAGCCTTTCTGGAAAACAATATGGAAATTCCTCAAAAAATTGAAAAGGAACTTCCATATGATCCAGCAATACCACTCCTAGGGATATACCTTAATAACACAAAACCACAATAAAAATTTGCTTTCTGTACAGATATAATCATTGAAGTGCTATTTACAAAAGCCAGAATCTGGAAACAACCAAGATGCCCAATAACGGATGAGTGGCTAAAGAAACTGTGGTACATATTGGCATTGGAATACTATGCAGCCATCAGGAAAAATGGTCATAAAATTTCCCTATACTTGGATGACCATTGAAATTATTATGCTGAAAAAAATAAATCATAGGAAGAGAGATAGACATAGAATTACCACACTCATATGTGGTATTTAAGAAAAGTAAAGAGTGTGGTAATTACATTCAGAGACAATAGAGATGAAGGCTGAAAGGTCCAGTCCATAATATGAAGCTTGCCACAAAGAATGGCGAGTTCAGTTGGAAAAATAACTACACTCACAATTACCATGACAATGGTAGTGAGTTAGAAAAATAAAATACCTATTTCAACTACAGGCAGAGGGTGGAGGAGGAGAAAGATTGGGGACATAGTTGGTGGGAATGTGGCAATGGTGAAGGGTGTGTTCTTTTTTAAAACTGATATCCAAGTTTGTAACCATGGTGTTTAATAAAAGATATTATATAAACAAAAAAAAACAGAATTGTAAAGTGATGTATTAAAACAGCATCATATAATGCCAAATTGATAATCTAGTAAATAGGGAGCTTGCCTTGAACATGACTGACCAGAACTCAATAACCCACATCACAAAAGAACCCATGAGTCCTACAAGAAATGATATCTAAATGTAGAGTCATAAATGAATTATGAATAACTCTGGGTATAATCCTAAAGAACAAAAACTCAAAATGCATCCTACAATAAAATAATTTATTTTAAACTATTAAAGTATTAAAACTGTTAATAAAATATGTAGGACTAGAAAAATACTGAGTAAAGCTTTGCCTGTACATGGAAAACTATGTTTGATCTGTGGCATCATATGGTCCCTTGAGAATTGTCAAGAATGATTCCTGGGGCCAGTGAGGTGGTGCTAGAGGTAAGGTGTCTGCCTTGCAAGCGCTAGCCAAGGAAGGACCGCAGTTCGATCCCCCAGCGTCCCATATAATCCCCCCAAGCCAGGGGCCATTTCTGAGCGCTTAGCCAGGAGTAACCCCTGAGCATCAAACGGGTGTGGCCCAAAAACCAAAAACCAAAAAAAAAAAAAAGAATGATTCCTGAAACAGACAAGAAATTACTTTGAACATTACCAGGTGTTGCCTTAAAGTAAGCAAACAAGCGACAACAACAACATCAAGAGCAAAATAAAAGTAGTGTAAAAATTAATAATGAAATAATTATTTTGTGTAAATACTATTACATGATCTGAGGATTAATTGTGTTCCAATTTGTGTACATATTACCCAAATCCAGAGGAAATGAAATACAAGCAAACCGTTAGAGCCGATTTTATTCCATTATTTAAGTAGATGAATATATGAGCAGTAAATAGGGAATGTAAATAAAGCAAAGGGAAAATATATTAAATTTGATGTATATATTCCTTAACAAATACTATTGACATACAGTATGAAAAGATGCCAAAGTAAATGTCAATCCCAAATATTCTCTTAACATCCTTTAGAAACAAGTATTATCACATATTTCACTTTTCAAATATATGGGTTATTGTCTTATGAAGCTTACATATAATGTCAGAGTCAATAAAATAAGTTCTTTCCCATTGGAAATAAATTTCTATGATTTCTATTGTTTGCTGCCAAGAAGTTATCAAATTTATCACCAGTAAGATTATCAAAAAATTCTAATTCATGTGTATCTAAAATCAAATTAAAATTTAAGTCCCTGTCCACAGAGATAATATTTTTGTTGAAGGAGAGAAGAACTAGAACACAAACAAATAAAATGTCACAACATGATAAACACCATAAACAAAATAAATAAAGTTAAATAATGGGTATATAAATAAGAAATAACTGAGAGCAGATCTCTTATTAGTATTAGCAGACTAGAGAAATTATTGAAAGCAGCAACATTTGAAATGACTCCTAAATAATAAGAACAATTTCTGTGAAGAGTTCAAATAAAATAATTGAAAATATAAAATAATAGTTTCACACTTCTAAGAATGGATTGAACTTGATATGTTCAAAGAACAGAAATAGGATGAGTAGCTAAGATATAGTAGCAAATTAGGGAGAGTTAAAGGAAGAGAGTATTGTGGACCAGGTAAACAATAGAGATCTGTGCTGCCAGTGGGGTATATGGAAAAAGTCAATGTTTGTGGTTTTATTTAATATTATAGAATAGTTTTAAAAAGTAGAGTAACATTAAATTAAAAGTTTCAAATATATTTTACTTTCCTAGTGAGAAAAGTGACAGATTAAAATCATCAAAATTAAAGGAACCTCATTCAATTCTTCTTGCTATTCTATTTATTGTGACAGAATTTTATCCCCTGAAGATGTATTTCTTCTTTAAATAGAATTCTGTAGATCTTAGTGCTTAAGGAAATAAATTTCTTTGCCATATTTCTTTTCATTAGATTGAGATATGAATAGAATTTTTGTTCTAGGGTAGACAGGTTCGTCATATGATATTTTGGGATGAATAAAAAAGTATTCACTTTTTGATCACTCTGTTTCTGTAATTGCCATTACACATTAAAAAGTAAGGCATGTTTGAGTGACTTAATTTTCATTAATTAGTCTGAATTGAGCCAAAATTTCTTATTCTTGACAAGAAACTATAACATAGGGTCATTGTTTATTATCTATTTTATATTTATTTGAATTTCACTGTTTTAGAGTAAAACATTTACTAGCTTATGAATGTCTTTATTATTCTATGTTAATATTAAATCATGATAAATACGCACAAATTAATATATACTTGAAAATAGAGTCTATTCCAGGTAAATAGAGGAATTCATAGTAGGATTCAAATTCAGAATGTTGGCTTTGAGATCTCCAAGAGGGGGAAAAAGTGAGACAAAGCTTGAAGAAGAAAAAGTTACTAGGTAAGTTTTACAGAGACTGCACTTATGCAAGTAGCTGAAATTTCAGCTGCATATCAAGGACTGGCACCTGGAAGAGGTTTTAATTCGCTTTCAATTCTCTTGCATGTGTACCTTTCTGGATTTTATAAGCACACTACCTAGAGAAAAAATAAAAAAAGGAGAGAGAGAATGAAAATAATAGATACAGGGGGAGAGAAAAAGGAGCAGAAGTCTAAGAATAGGATGTGAGGACAGGGGTGATAAAAAGAAGGGGAAAGAAGATAGAAAAAGAAAAATGAAGAGGGGCCAGAATGATAGCATGGAGGCGGGGCGTTTGCCTTCCATGCCGAAGGATGGTTGTTCGAATTCCAGCATCCCATATGGTCCCCCGAGCCTGCCAGGAGTGATTTCTGAGCACAGAGGCATAAGTATCCCCTGAGCGCTGCCAAGTGTGACACCCCCTCCCCCCAAAAAAAAGAAGAGGAAGAAGAAAAGGAGGAGGAAGAAGAGAAGGAGGAATAAGAGGAAGAAAGAAGAGGGAGAAGAAAGAAGAGAAGGACTCTAATCCTTAAGAAAAACAACCCACTTAAACTTTTGAGGTTCACTTAAACTAATATGCATGTGCATTGAAATGTAAAAGCGTACTTTGCCTTCAATGTTTAAGGAGTTACATAAGCTTTATGTCTTTAGATTGCTTTGTGTGCTGCTAAGAAATATTATGTACTATAATCTGGGGACTTGAGGGTCAAAGCAAGTGTACATAGGTTCTGTTTTATTTTTCTTAATGTTCTTTGGCTGAAAGTTCAAAGTTAAAATACTGAGAATTCTGTTTATGGGTGATTGTCCTTCCACTGTAACTTTACGTTGTCCTCTTTCTTTGCATCTTTGTTCTCATAATTAAAAACAAAAAATTAAAAAAATGCAAAAAAAAAAGGAAGAAGAGAAGGAAGAGAGAAGAGGAGAAAGAGGAAGAAGAGAAGGAAGAGGAAGAAAAAGAGAAAGAGGAAGAAGGAAGGAGGAGATGAAGAAGAAAAAAATGAGGAGGAGGAACAGAAGGTGAAGAAGTATAAATATTAGAATATATTTTATTAGAATATATATAATTATTTTAATAAAATTAAGTTCTAATTAACAGAGCATATTTAAAATAAAAGATTAATTTCTGGTCATATAATTTAAGTTTTATATAAATACAGAAAATGTAGAAACTATTCACACTATCAATATTTTTTATAAAATACATATTTTTCAATTTAAAAGTTTTTTCTTACTTTCACTTACTTTTTATACTATAAATATTTAAACAGGCATGAACTAGCTTGGTGAAATAGAGAAAGGATCATTAGGGCTCTTCAAAATGCTGACACAGTAGAAGGATTATGTCCTGAACGTAGACCCTGGGGTGTAGGATCTCAAATCTGAGAAGAGCTTAACATAGGAATCTTACTTCTAGGTAAATATAAGGGAAAATGCATGCTTATTGCCACTGGATTTTTGCATAGGAAAAATACTTTAGTATTATTGCAACAAAAGGAAAAGTAAAAGGATATAATAAACTGGTAGCAAATAAAAATGGCCAGATATTATCTATGTCCATATTTATTGAGTCTACTATCTACTGTTTGGAACAATATGCTCAAACTATGCACTAAAAAAGTTTTTCTCATTTCTTTCTTTTTGGTAATTAAATCTTCCAATATAAAGTTTGGTCTCATAATGAATTGTCTTTTGAGAAACAAGGACAAAAACAGCACAATGCTCTTACTTTTCCTAGTAATACATGTTTCTAGTTCCATTTTCACAAATACATTTTATTAAAACATTCTGAAAGTACTATATTGACTATTGAGAGTGATCTATAAATAAATTTTTGGTATAATAAGTAAAAATGGCATACTCCACTTTTTGAAGTAAGGAAATAATTTTATCTTTGACTGTGGAGGCATAGTGATAATTAAACTTTTCTGTAATCTTTGGAATAGAGATTAAGCTCAGTAGAAGTTAAAGTCATTACCTTATTTTATAATATAGAACTAACTGGCCAGAGCCAATAGGCTCTATGTAAGTAAGAAATTAGCTTAAGAGTATCTGGTAAGACAGAGAGCAGCGGGTCATAAGGTAAATTTTCTTATATAAGATTATAAAATGTGATGGATGGTGTTCTTTACATGACTGAAACCCAAACATAATCATGTATGTAATCAAGGAGTTTAAATAAAATATAAAAAATTTAGATGATAAAAAAATTTAAAAGATATCATTATTCTTTCTTTATAGAATAAATGGAATTCAGATACAATTTTCATCATCAATTTAATAATAGTTTGAAATGTATGCTGGGAAATCTATTTGTGTTTAATATAATTCCTTCTTTTTCTCTTCTCATGACATCAAGCATCTTTTAGCATCAAAGGCTCTTTGAATTTTCCCAACATAGGTAAAGAGATATGACTTATAGAACTCATTTTAGAAAATTTGAAAGTTAATTATAAAGTGAGAACAGTACAGTGAATTCTCAGAAATATTCAAGAAACAGACAACTCTGATAATAAAATATGCAAAGTTTAGCACATAGCTAAAGGACATTTCAAAATACTTAAAGACACTATAAAACTATAAAATGATAAATGCATCTTTGATTAGGTACTTAAAATAAGGCAGCATCTAAGGCACTTTACCACAATGATTTATAATCCATTAACTGATCACATCTTCTAAGAAGTTTTTTCTTGAATTTCATAGCAGAAAACACATAAATTTATTGTGATTATTTATTCTCTATCTCTACTACATGATTATAAATTTTCATGCAAGCCAATATCCACATTTTGAAGATGACTCAAATTTAAAGCCACATCATATTGTCTACTTAATTTTGGTGATTCTTTATATTGTTTATGATAGACTTGAGCATGGCCAACGAAGGAGTAGAGGTAATCATGTGGGTTATGCGAAATAAAAAAAGATGGAAAACAGCTAATATAAAAAATTTACTGACTCCCTCTCTATCCCCCTCCATTACCTACAGAAGTTACTGGGGAGTTTAGGATTGATAAAAGTTGGTGAGGTGCCACTGAACACCTCTCACATTTCCAGATGTCAACAGTCAGAGTCTGAAGTTTACTTATTGTGCATAGAAAATGATCTGCCATGAGATTTCTCCAGGAGCAGTGGACATAGACTGGAATATTGTTTTTTGCAGTAAAGAAAAGTTAGTACTAAATAATTTATGTAGCTACACCCAGAGGTACTCAGGGCTTATTTCTTTCTCTGGGCTAAGGGATCATTCTTGGTGATGTTTTGTTTAAATGGTGTGCAGGAGAAAATAAAAGGGTGTGGCAAATGCAAGACATGCACCTTAAATATTATATTATCTCTTCAGCCTTAAATTCTAAATCTATGTTTTTATTTCATTGAAACCATTTCTATTGAAACTTACAAGTTTCTTTATAGTTGTATTTCAGATATACCGGGTCATTCCCACAACCAGTGTCAGCATCCTTCCACCAATGTTCCAAAGAATGCACTCTTATAACATCACCATTCTATAACACCACAGCTGGCCTGCCAGAAAACTGGACCATATTAAATTCAGATTGTTATAGTTTGATTCTACTGATTCTATCGTTGTTGACTTTGGCTTGCATAGCTAGTTCTGTCATTTTATTTTTCTCCACCAGTGCATCTGAGATCACTTGGCCCCATGCCCAAATCCTTTCTTTTTATTTCTTCTTAATTTTATAAAAAACAATAGCAATATGAGGTAAAACAAATATGTGTTACAGGTACTATATAAAAGGCAAGAATGCTTATCCAAATGATAAAAAAAATTGGCAGCAGTTTTTTTGTTTGTTTCTGGCAATGGCAGAGCAAAAGTTGGGCAAAATAAAACAAAAATCCTTTGACCTAAAATTTGTTGTCCCTACCTATAAAACACCTGCCATAAAACCAACTACAGACTACAGGCTCTGGGCATACTAAGTTGTCTAATTGCAAAATCTTTCTTCATGGTCTTAGAAACGTTTTCCTCATTCACAGTTGTCACATTCAAGCTTCTGTAATTAGAGATATTGGTTTTTTCACAGATCCTATGCCAAAGTCAGGGTGTCAACTAGTGTCTTCTGGTTTTATCTCACTGTTTTGCGGTGAAGCAAGAAAACCTGCTCTGAGAGCAAGTTGTTGCTGTTTTCAAGTTATCAGGTTGTCATATGAACTCATCCTGGAGCAAGTCAGTGCTAATGGAGCATTCGGGCCTTCCCCGGGAGAAATTCGATTCCTAGTGCTGGTGCAGAACACCATACTAGTTCTAAAGATGGGATCCAAGGTTTGGAGGTAAATGGCAATGCCTGAAGCCGAAGTCAAGTCACTATGACAAATGTTTGAGGTGAAATGCCTCCCTACAATATACAATTTATAAATTCCCTTTTGTATTAGGTAAGAACTTCTATATTTAAAATTTCCCCATTTTAATGTACCTATGCAAAAAAGGAACAACACCACATAATATTACTCTTGCATATGGGAGTAAATTTAACAAGCTAAACATTCCCTATACCCTGATTCTAACATGAACTCAGAGCTCAAGAGAAACTTATCTACTATAATTTTCTACTAAACAAAACAAAGTAAAGGGATCCTGCATACGGGAGTAAATCTATCAAGCTAAACAATCCCCATACCTTGATTCTAACGTGAACTCAGAGCCCAAGAGAAACTTATCTACTATAATTTTCTACTAAACAGAACAAAGTAAAGGGATCCTATTTCTCTGTACAAAGGAGTTGCTCAACATAAGAAAGCTATATTGCTGGAGATCAAATCCAGCTCCCGCATTCCTTCTCACACACAAAAGAAGTATGTACTCAACTCTTTGAGCTATCTCTCTGGTCAGTATCTATTAACAAATAGTTCTATTAAGATAGGATTGTCCAAAGCAGGAGGTAGATTTTGCATCTAATCATCAAGCATATAGTGGAATTCCTTGGGTTTGGGGGAGTTGGTTTGTTTTAGTTTGTTTGGTTTTTGTTTTTGTTTGTTTGGTTGGCCTTTTGGCCACACCTGGTGACACTCAGAGATTACTCCTGGCTATGCACTCAGAAATCTCTCCTGTCCTGGGGGGCTATATGGGACACTGGGGGATTTAACTGTGGTCCGTCCTAGGCCAGCGTGTTCAAGGCAAACGCCTTTCCACTTGTGCCATCACTCCAGCCCTGGTATTCCTTGTTAAGTACAAGGGGCAACTGACTTTTCGATGATTCCAAAGAAGACATTTACTAGAATTTTTACTGGACAGCTGTATCTTAGGAATCTAAAATATGTTTTTGGTGTTCAAACTGTGACAGCCAAGAGGGGTATTGCAAAGGAAAGCAATTTCTTTACGTTCAAGCTGTGCTTCCTATTGCTTTAAGAGTTTCTTTTAAAAGCAGGACAAAAATTAAACAAAGGTAACCTTGCCCTAAAGTAAAAATAGGAACAACTGTTTTTGGGTTTATAATTCCCCCACCCCAATGCCTACAGAAGGACAGTTCTCTCATTTTCTTCTTGCCCCAAATTTTAAACTTTAATTCCTTTAACTTTTGTTTGATAAAACAGAAGGTGCCTCAGTAAACCAATCTAGATGCCATTTCAACATTTATTCTGTTGGCCTAGTCTGCAATTCACTCTTTCTCTCCTGTTTTTTCACTTGATCATTCTTTTACATGATCATGCAAACAATATGGTTATTCTGAGCACTTGAGTTCTTTGTCCTCTACCTGCTGACTTTTTGCCAGAGAGGCCCTTTCTTGACACAATTATACTTATTTTTTGGTCAGTTCCTAAGAAATAGTAAAATGCGGCTTTCTAGATTTTATGTTATTTGGTAACCTGAAACCTGGTGCTTTCTTGGGTGCAGGTGGGTCATTTACAGAGATGATTCCTCCAAGTTTATTTATAATATGGCTCAATGAACCATAAGTATGCCAAAGACTAGTTAGCTGCTTTTTTTTTTCATCCCACTACTATCTCTCTGGCCCCTCAAATAAGTTATTCATTCAATGCTTCCCTTTGCATATTTAAAAAATTACTTATATCTGAATAAATTTATCATCCTTTGTACTATTTCAGTTGTTATTTTTAATGAAAATGTGCAGCATTTTATGTTTTGCATTATCAAGAGAAATTGAAAGCTCAGTTGGCAAAACACTGAAAAGTCCAATTTGCTCAGATCTGTGTTTATTTCCTTAAATATCTAAAAAATAAACCACACATAATTTCTTTGCTTTATTATGTTGCTTTTGCATAATTTATACCAACATTTTAAATGCAACCTTAATCTACCTATATTGCTGCTTCTCTTTAAAACAATTTTGTTTGGTTGTAAGTAGGAACTAATTAGTTTTCAAGATAAAATTCTATATTAATATCCAGTTCTTATATGTCTGGTCTTTGAATACTATCAGATCTCTCTGAATAACAAACTTATTAAAAACACATAAGATTCTTAAAATAAAAAATAAATAAACTAAATATGCTGTGTAATAAGTAGTGATTAAATGCTCCAACTTATTTTATACTATAAGTTTATTTTATTGTAGCCAGAAAGTAAAAATAAATTAAAATTATGAAATTAAATTGAACACAGATTTTGAAAAATTATGTATATTTAGGAATAAAACTAACTTTCTAGATTTAATCCATATAGAAAAAATTTCTATAAAATTTTACATAAACAAATTTCCATTAAACATTTTGCATTTAAAATCAACACATCAAAGAACTAGAGGACATAGGAAAAATGAGCACTTAAATAGCACAGTGGATGATGACTTCTACAAATCAAAAAACCTGTACAAATATATTTCTAAAAGTTGCATTATGTGAATTCCTATTGATTCTTTAAATTTTAATAAGGGTTACAGTTTTCACAAGTTTTACACATCTAATAATCATCACATCTCAAAAAAAAAAAGAACATAAATATTGACAAGATCCAGAAAATTTAATCTGTTCATTCTAGGGGCCAGATCAGAAATAATAGTGGGCTATAATTATTGATTTAATGCCAAGTAATCATTAAAAATATGCCTGTGGACTTGTAATTATTATTTTATGATGACCAACTGTGAACATATAAATCTTTCTTGATAGAACTGTAAGTATTTGCAATTAGAATTTACTCAGGCAATAGTGTGTCATTCACCTATGTACTCCAAAAGAGATTGTATTGCACATAGAATTTTAAAAATAAAATATTCAAAAACAGATAAACTGATGAAGTATAAAACATTGACTTTATAATTATAACAGGGAGAGGATAAACATTCTCAGAATTTATAGGGCTTAGCTATTTATTTGAAAATGTAAGTCTGTCAAAACAATATGCAAACAATAGATGAACTAAATATATTTAAAATAAATATCAGCCTGGGGAATATTGTAGACATATTAAATAATTGAATGATATTAGGTAACACTGTATCTAATATATCATTTTAATAAATAACAAGAATTATATACTAAATATGATTACAGATAAAAATTCTTATAAAAACAGATGCATGTACATATAGAGATACAAACATAAGAAAGATTCAAAGGACTAAGATTTGTATAGAAAATACTTTTCTTTGTTTAAACCAGGTTGGCTACTTGTAGGTTAAAATCCTTAACATATATATAATCTCTCTGGCCTCAGCCAGAGAAAAGCACTTCAAATTTTTTTCAGATGGATTATAGGTGAGAAGGATTCTTAGACCTGAACAAACCATTTTAACTATATATGTTAAATAATAGGTAGGCATTATGCCAAAAAATGAAATTTTTATACATTAGTAGAACTATAATCAAAACTTAGCTGATATCTGTATCCATGTCATATATATATATTTATACATACATATATATGTTAATAACATGGTTGTCTTTGGTGAAATACTTTGTTAGTCAAAAAAAGTGAAATAATAATTTTCTGTTGTTTAGGATTTTATTGAAGGAAAAGTTATGTGCTATTTTTACACTTCCCCATTATTTCAAAATAGAGCACAGAAATTGTTTGGGGGCAGTATCTATAGTGGAAGCAACCATTGATTCATGTGCCATGATTAGGATAAAACTAACCTGTTGCATAAAATTTTTATGACCCAAATAAACTTTTGTGAGTAGGAAAGGTATATTACCTGAAAAAGTAAGGTTTCTTTGGTGGTTTATAAAAAGTTGGACAGAAAGATATGACAGCCTTGAGATGGGAATTTATGGTTTCCCTGTCTAGTGTCCATTGTACCAACCAATCACAAGAGGAGGGTCATGGTGAAATTTAGAGTTGATAAAAGTCTGCAATTTGCACATGCATGGTCACAGTTATCTCTCCAGCAGCAAGAAGCCATTGTCAAACAGTACCTGTGTCAAATATTTTCACCTGAGCCTGGGAATTGATCATGGCCAGTTGATTTCCCAGGGAGTCATAGTATTTAGGCAGAAGCAAGAATATGACCTTTTCAGGAAAGAAAAGTCAGTTTTGTAAATCCCATTCAGACTTTTCCAAGTCTACCAAATTTTCTTGAGTAAAATATTTTCAGGAGGCGAGAAATAGTGAAGTGAAATGACTTTATTTAAAAAGTAAGTGGAGGGAGGGACAGGAGCAGTTGTGCAAGTGGTAGGGTGTTTGCCTTTGCATGTGCTTACCTAGGACTGACCATGGTTCTTGATCCCCTGGCGTCCCATATGGTCCCCCAAGTCAGGAGCGATTTCTGAACGCATAGCCAGGAGTAACCATTGAGATCACCCGGTGTGTCCCCCCAAAAAAAACAAACAAAAATAAGTGGAGGGGCCAAGCTATTATATAGTGAAGTCATTTGCCATATGCTCAGCCAACCCAGGTTCTTAAATTCCATATGGTCTCCTGAGCACCACCCGGAGTAATTCTTGAGTGGAGTGAAGTGACAGACATAATCACAACTGCAGGGTTTTCCCCAAAAAATAAGGGAGAAAAAGGGACAAAGATCAGTGCTCAGGAGAGAACATGGGATTATCCAGAGTGGATAAACAGTGTCACATAAATGTACAATGAATTTTCTAGATGGAGAATACATTCTGTAAACAAAGTATACTTTTCAGGCACATGGAAACAAATGCCCCTGAGGTTAGGAAGAACACATAAAGAGATATGAAGCATTTCCTAAGAATGGGAAAACTTACCCTAAAATAATAAACTACTCATAAGAAACGACTATTCCATGTATAGATATGGGCAATAAAGGTGACCTTTTTTGTCTACTAAGCACAATGAAGGAAGTTCAAATTTGAGTGTTCTGAAGTACAGTCTGTTGTCCAGGAACTCATGAAATAAATTCTTTAGACTGTAAATCCCCCCCCCAAATTCTATAATTAATCTTGGAAATTGTAGGCAAGAAAATTGGAACTATAGACTATTTTAGGGAAGAGAGAACATTGTTAGCTTTAGGTCAGCTTTAATTTGAAGAGAACTTTTTATTTATTGGATGGAAATACTTATTCATATGTTTCACTCTACATTGTGCATTGTGATCATTAACCTAAAAGGAGCAAGGATCCAGGTGCTTCTTTGCTAAATTTTCTCCCAAAACTTCCCAAAAATTTATTGTGAGGGTAGTTGTAAGGGGAAAGATAGGAACTATTGAAGATCTTCTTTTAATATTCTTTAGTATGACCGCTTTATCCAGATTGGAATGTCTGGAACTGAAATGTTGCATTTCACTCATGTTCCAGGCTGGGCTCTTAGTCTGGACCTATAGATGTCTCAAAGACCTCTATTTTGTGGGTATTATTTTGGTTTCAGATAGTGTGTTGTTATTTTTCCAAAAATACATGGTCAGGCTTTCCTTTCTTGCTTATAGAAACAGAACCAACAGTTAAATATGGTAATACCAGGGACCAGTGTGATGTACACTGGTACATGGGCAGTCAAACAGAGTTCAATCCCTGGCACCCCTGAACACCCCATTGCCCAGAATGCCAGAAGTAATCTGAGTGCACAGCCAGGAACTGCCGACTGTGGCACAAAACCCATCAAAAATAAATAAAAATGGTAGAACATTGCCTTCTGCTTCATCCAATCTCTTGACAGACACAATTGAAACTGGCTTCAGCTGTGACTTAAAATAACAATACTTACATTTTAGCATACTGGTTGCCTTAAGCATTGAACCTCTTTCATTTATTTATAAAAGGCAAAATGTTACTGGTTACTGGGATGCCAGTCTTTAGAGAGATAATTCTTTGATAATTTATATGAATTTCCATAGCTATAAGTATAGTGATCTACATAATATTGTTTACACTTTATAACATTTTGTAGAATTCTTAGCATGAGTTTAAAATCAATATTTAAATTAATACTAATCACATTTACCAAAATTAATCCAATGGTTGTTAGAAGCTGTAAAGATTTTTGCCTATCTGAAAAAATAGCAATGGTTTACATCAATCATCTGCCCTAACAAAGTATGAACTATAGAAGAATTCTGTGTTGTTGTTGTTTTTTTTAATTCTTACTCTTTAACGTATAGCCTTCCTTATAACAATTTAAAGAACTTTAAGACCAGACTCATATCTATATCCTAACAAAACTGTGGGAAGATGTCCTGTATGGGGATGTAAAATTAAATAAAATGTTAAAGGACAAATATCCTTATGTTTTACAGTCAGTAAATTCTAAATTTTATGTCTTTCTTATATACATACATATTCAACATAAAATAGTTTATGTTTCTTATACATGCCTTAAAATAAGCTCACATGTGAAAAGGGGTCACAAATGGATAAGAAACTCAATTAGTACTTTCATTGTTGGGTATATAATTAAAATAGCAATTGCTGATTTTCTTTAACTAGTTGCAAATATCCTTATTTAACATCTAGTTTCTATTAACATAAAAATAACTTATATTACAAGTATGTTGGGGATGCACTTATTTTCTCTTATAGGTATCATCTTCTCTATTTTTTATTGGATATCTTTCTGATATTATAAAAGGAAAGAAAAGATCATTGAATATTTCAAACCCATGTGAACACTATGTTTGATTTCAGTTCCAGGTTTCCAAATAGGGCTTCACAATAGGACATGCTATAGATACTCTTAATTCTTATTAATATTTATGTAGTTCTCTAATATTTAGGTCATGTAAAGAAAAGAATAAAATAAAAAGGAGGGGCGGAGAGATAGCATGGAGGTAAAGCATTTGCCTTGCATGCAGGAGGACAGTGGTTCAAATCCCAGCATCCCATATGGTCCCCTGAGCCTTCCAGGAGCGATTTTTGAGCATAGAGCCAGGAGTAACCCCTGAGCTGCCAGTGTGATCTAAAAACCAATAAATAAATAAATAAATAAATAAATAAATAAATAAATAAATAAATAAAAGTATAAAAAGAAATAAAATTATAAATAAAAGGAGTAAAATATAGGGTAGAATTCATAATTTATATTCTTATTTCATACATTATATAATTAAACATGCCATTACACTAGTTTGATCAACTATTTTCTTTTTTAAAACTTTATTTATTGATTGATCGGTTGATTAATTGATTTATTGGTTTCTGGACCACACCCAGTAGCACATACCAAGTGACCCAGGGGTCATTCCTGGCTCTTCACTAAGAAATTACCCCTGGCAGGCCGGGGGACCATATGTGGTATATATGACATACCATATATGGTATATATGACAAACCAGGAATCAATTAAACCTATCCCTTCTCGGTTGGCAGCTTGCAAGGCAAATGTCCTACTGCTGTGCTATTTCTCAATTATTTTCTTACCCATAAAACAAGGGTCATATTATCTATGGATGTATATCTAAGCTACATACAATACTTAAAATGTACACATTTCTAAGGAAAGTGTCTGGCAGTATTATACTTAGAATCTCCCAAAGTGTTATGTTGTTATTGCTAAATAGAATTTCTATGATTTTTTTCAATAACTTAATTTGGGTTTAAAAACTACTGGAAGAATTATTTTAATTTTTAAATGTTTATTTATTTAAAGAAAATGCATCACATAGTTGTAATATGAATACATAGTTGATCATAATATATTTATTTTCAGATAAGTGAAAACAGAGTTATTGAAATAATAGAAAGAAAAAATTAAAACTTAAGTACAAGAGAAGAGAAAAAACAGAAGCAAAAATAAAATGTACAGTTTCAAGCTCTTTGTGAAGATTATGTATCGCCAATAAAGTCATTAATACAATGTCAGAAGGTAAGTAAGTTCTTGTTATATGCCAGTCTGTTAGATTGGAGTGTTCCTTTAAGGATGACAAAATCAAACAGATGAAGTTGTCCAGAAATAAAAATCTAAGATAGAACAAATTTTAGGGGCATATACTCAGCTTCAGGGCATTTTGGAGAAAGGATTGTTTTAAACATGGTGACTGCTTTTGTGGGCATTATTACAGCTGCCAGGCTTTCCTGAAAGAAAGAAGATAAGGGGAGGGTGCCCACACTCACTCCAATAAAAACCCTGCTGATATCAGTCCAACAATCAGCATGCATGAAGTGTGCTCAGATCGGCATCCCCTCAGAAAATTGGAGAGGGTCAGTGATGAGGCTGGCCATTGGGTAAATGGTAATTCTGGGTGATGGAAGCTGCAAGCTTGGCTTTTGCAGGGTGGAAGTTTGATCTACTCTCTTCGACTAGATGTCCAGCTTTGTGCTATATGGGCTGAAATAGCCACAATCTTTCATGGCTCAATTTATATCTCATTTGAGATAAGATAATCTATGAAGCTAGCCTGGTTAGAACATATGGAAGAAAGTTAAGCCTCCAATATTTAGATGATCAGAAGACACATATTAAAACTACATTTTTTTTTTGTTTTTTTTTTTTTTTTGGGGCCACACCCGTTTAACGCTCAGGGGTTACTCCTGGCTATGTGCTCAGAAATCGCCCCTGGCTTGGGGGGACCATATGGGACGCCGGGGGATCGAACCGTGGTCCTTCCTTGGCTAGCGCTTGCAAGGCAGACACCTTACCTCCAGCGCCACCTACCCGGCCCCAAAACTACATTTAATTAAATGAAAATATATCAAATTTTAGCTTTTTACCTATTTTTCACAATAGTGCTCACTATAGCAGCAGTAAAATTTTACCATACACAACTTGTGTTATTACAAATATAAAATATTATCTCGAGTACATTTGAACTATAATAGTGATATGCAATCAACTATACCTACTTTTTTTTCGTTATAAACTCCTTTGTTAAAAGAAACTAATGTGTCTATTAATTTAAACTCAATTTTTTAACGTAAAGCAAGTTGTTCAATCTAATTTCTTCATTTTTCAACCTTTCTCTCAATTGAATTTATATTTAGCTCGAATCTATTACTATTATTATTTTTGTTTGTTTTCTGTTTTGGGGACACATCTGGCAGAGCTCAGGAATAACTTCTGGCTTTGTGCTTAGAAATTACTCCTAGCAGGCTCAAGGGACCATATGTGTTGCCACCCACTTAGGAGGGCATGCACCAGATGTGGCTTTTGCCTTCCTGGTGCAGTGTCTAATTTCCCTCCCAAGAATTATTTGCCAAAAGGCCCGTTCAGAGAAGAAGTCAATTACTGACCCTTTGCATGGATTATTGGCTATAATTCTGTGACATTACATTTTCTCTTTATTTGAATTTTGTATCTTTTGCCACTACAGAAATTTGGCTTTAGCTTTCCTGCAGACAAAGGAATATTGGTACCAAAAGCCCGTCAAAAGTTCCCCGCTGGCCAGTTCATTTGTGACTCGTATTTCTAGTATAACCTGGTGCCAGCAGCTTGTTTTTCTGAGTCTAGCTCTATGATGGTAAACAATTATTTCTGTCCCCCCAAAAATCTATTTTCTGGCAACTATATGAACATCATAAATATTTCTGTCTCTCTCCTGGTTTCTTGCAAAACCTGTTTTCTGATTACCCAAAAACACTTCCCCTTCCAACTCTATCAGGGCTCTTTTTCACCTACAGGATAGTTACTTGATATGTAGATTCTAGGCCTGGTCCCCATTGTATTGTTTCCCCAAAAGATCTCCTACTCTTTGTTTTCCCTGACGACACCCTGCATACCAGTGCCTGTGCTTAAAATGTCATCAGCTGAAAAATAAAAATTTGTCTCTCGTCCCTTGGACGTGGGTCCCCATACAATGCATTTTGTGTGGTCTCATTTATTTCATTTTCATATTTCATATTTGTCCGCATCGTGTTTCCACTTTTTTATGTGACCCACTAAGGTTTTGCTTAGGGACGTAAACACGTCAGCAGCACATATGGATGCCAGGGATCAAAAAGGGATAAACTGTGTGTGAGGCAAATGCCTTACCCACTGTGCTATCAATCTGGGCCAATTGCTTTTATTTATAGCAAAGGAACATATACTAAGTTCTTATATTAATTTTGAGTATAGTACTGTGAATACATACCCTTTTTCTATTTTTATTTAATGTTCATATTTTTAGAATATTAAAGTAAATATTCAACTTCCATTTTTTGTACATAGGATTTTCTGCACCCAAAATTGATTCTAAGCTCTTTGTTTTTTATCCCCAGCATGGTAGAATGTAGAAACCTAAGAACTGCATTTACCAAAGACTCCTTCCAGTAGCATTCTAAGTTCCCATGAAAATACTGACGAAGAAATATATAGCAGGTAGAGTGCATGCATTGCATTCTCCCTTCTCATTTTCTTTTCCCAGCACCACATACAATCTCCTTGGCATCACCAAGTGTTAATCTTGACTACAGAGCATTGGGGAAATCCCTGAGCACCAGCTGAATTAGCTTAAAAGTTATGGAAAAAACGGGGCTAGAGCGTGGTGGGCTTCTGCCTTGCACGGGGCCAATCTAGGATGGACTTTGGTTCAATCCCTCGGTGTCCCATATTGTCCCCCGAGCCAGGAGCGATTTCTGAGCGCATATCCAGGAGTGACCCTGAGTGTCACAGGGTGTGGCAGAGAAAGCAAAAAAAAATTTATGAGAAAAAAAGAAAAAAAATCTACAAAACAGAAGCATTACTTTTTCTATAGCAATGACAGGCAACCATTTGTAGCAGTTTCTACATCTTACTAATGTTTCTCATACTGTGAGGGCTTAGAGTCACCATGAAACTTACCAGCTTTTTTCTGACCTATTGTAGAGTCATCAAATTCTGTTCTTTGAACCACCTTTGCAGTTTCTAAAAATTATCGTTATTATCTTTTTATAAATTTTTTCATTTCTTAAACTTTCTAGATGTTTCTGTTTTCAAACTGAATTCTAACAACTACAGGATATAAACAGCAAAAATACAAAAAGTAATCTTTTTTTGGTTTCTACACGGAGGTCAGTTTCTACTCAGATTGTAACATAAGAAATTTTTCATCTAGAATTAGAATATTAGTAATTATTAAGTGACAGTTATTTTCTTTCTGCAAATGAAGGTAACTATCAATCTAGAATTATATAAACTTAGCAAATAATTATATACCAGTACCACAAAAATATCACATTCTTAACAGGTCTTTCTTTGAAATATGTGGAATACGTATTTAAGAAATTATAAATGGGTTATGCATATGCCTTGCATACTGCCTAGATAGACTTGATTCCTGACACATCATCTGGTTTTCCTGAATCTAAGAAAGAACTCTGAGTGCAGAGCCAGGAACAAGACCTGAGAACGTGGTGTGTAACTCAAAAACAAGCAAACAAAATGGATAATGTACTTCTACAATGATGAATAAGCTTGTTTTAATATTATATCTCTTGACTTTATCTTTTCAAGATTATCTGTTTTTAATTATTAGCACTTTACCAGGTAAATATTAAAGTGTTGAAAAAAGCATGATTAAATGAAGTTACCAAAGTGTAAATTAGTATAAACTAAAACATATAAAGTAGAGGTGACCCATTTTCCTCCCAAATTGACCAGCAAGTAATTTTAAAATACTATCATATGTTATATTAAGTTGGTTGAGATGAATAATTATTTTTTCAGGCATTCTAAAAATCTTAAATATTTATTGCCCTAATATTCATTTTCAGGTTTAGGACTTAATTTTTTAGTAATAAAATTATCTCCCATTTATATTTCATTAAGTAATTTAGGTGAACAATATTACTGTATTTTTATTAATAGGAATTATGGTGACGTATTTTGAAGATTTAAAATTATTTTTATAAAATTGTGTATTTTACAATACACAATTAAATAGATTATTTTTTCTCCTTAAGATAATGCATTCAATTCTCATTTACTATAAAAAATTTGTATATGCTCTTTTTATCAAGGAAGTTAAAAGCTCGGTTTGAAACTAGAAGAAAATGCAGCCATCAAATAACTTAAAATACTTCAAAGAAATAGCCATTTTGCTAGTAAGGGAGCTGATAAAAGTTGTTCTCTGGAACCAAATAAGTTCTGACAGTTAATGGAATTAATTTACAAGTGAAGTGATGAGAGAAATGAATTAATTCATGGGTATAGGAAGTTAGAACTACTGGTGTCATGTAGGTGATATCTAAAATTACTCTATCTTAAGTTATAAAATAAAAAACAATATAGGGGGTCATATTTTCTAAAATAAAAAAAATTTATGTTCATGGGACTAGAAAGACAGCACAGAGTTTGTTCTTGAGCACATTTCAAGCTCCAGCACCATGTTGATCCCCAGTAACCTATGATCTGAGCAGCACTGCATACACAGGCTCTTGCATTGAACTACCTACCCCAAATTTTCTTTAAGGAAATGCAATATTTTATTTTCTATTATCAATAGGACAAAAACAATTAAAAGATGTTTTTGAGAACATATCCCAGATTCAATACTTTTTAATGTGATAATTTACACTTTCAACTTCATAATATTTTAATAGCATTCTTTCCCTAATTACAATCTCAACAAATGCCAGAAGATACTCTTGATGGTACTATGGCCATAAGTAGATTGTAATTTGTGCAAATGAAGTAAATCATAATCCTTAGAGTTAATCAGAATTATAAATGATTATTCAAAAGTAAACATTGTCAACATTTAACAACCTTATTGTTAAAGATCCATGTTCCGTATGTGTGTCTGAGCGCATGTGTATGCATGTGTGTGTTTTTAACTGTATGATTTCTAAGTGATTATGATTTATCTGGTCTATAAATAATATTTGAGTAACTCAAGATTTTACTTTGAAACTTTACATGTACAAACATTCTTTTATTGGATAAAAACAAAACAAAATATAGAGAACAAAACCATTTATATTTTAGATACTTCTATTTTGGGATCCTGAATCATTAAGATTAACACAAAATTTATTTTCTTTATTCCAACCTGACTATTAGCTGGAAGAGGAGTTTGAATTATAAACTACAGGGATAATAAGCTCTATATTTTTATCTTGCAATTAGATTTTCATTCTTATAGTCAGTAAAAATTTATTGAGTAATTTCTAGGAGTTGAACATTATTCTCCTGAAGTCCTTGACATCCTGGAGTCATTAATTTTGAATTCTGATGCTCACTTTTAGAATGTTGCATATGCATTTTCTTTCCTGGCACTAAGCCTATGAAAAGGTTGATTATTTTACATAACCTCTATGACCTCCCATTTCAACTTTCAGTGAAATATGTGAAATAAGGGTCACCTATTACAGCAGGTGTCTGCCCTTCTCTCTAAGGACCTGTGGCCTAAAACCTAATTACTATCCAACTGAATACAACAAAAATATTGCAGCTGCACTCAATCTTCATTCAGTATTGAGTAAACATCACTATTATTAATCTGAAAAAAATACTTTCAAATTACTTTCAGTAAACAATTCCTTTGAGAGAAAAGAAAAGAATGAAGAGGCCTACCAAGCACACAAAATTGCTGAGGAATGAACTGGAAAGCACTGCAAATGGATTGGTTTAGTCTCTGAAGAAAAGAAAAAATACTGAGGATTATGGGATTATAACATAAAGATATTCATCTATAAATATAATACATTATTTTCATCAATTACTCTCTTTCCTGAGGACTTTCTATAAATTTTAATTATAAAAATATAATACATTATTATTAAGGACTGGTCTCATGGAGTTTGATTTGTTAACATGCCAGTTGACATGTTAATATGCCAGTTTTTTCAACTGCAAAATAAAATGGAAAGACAAAATATTAAAATTAATTCTAAATTGGTTGACTTTATTTTAAAGAAAGGTTCCTTGCGAGAGTTCTTACACCAAAATTTCTTTTATATTTCTATAAGAATTTGACATTATGGTTAGTTATTCTGCTTTCCTCACTATTTATATATGCCTTGCTCATGGTTAATACAAATAATTGTCTGTTGATGGATTGTTCTTTAGGACTTGAATGAACAAACATATATAGAAATGAGGAATAAGCATTTGTTATATTTCTTATTTGTTAAATAAGATTATTACTTTGTATAAATTTATTAATTGGAAATCTTATCAATCATTCCAGTGTACAGATAAATATGTTATTCTAAATAAATTAATCTAAAATAGAGTGAAAAATTTCTGTAAATATACAACTGCTTTCCAATGTTGTAACTAAGATTTAGTGCTACTTTATAAAAACAGATGCTTTTATAATATAACAGAAATGACAAACAGAAAAGTTTGTCAAAAACTTTTTGAAGCACTTTTCAATCAAATATTTTCTGGTGATCTTTTTGCAAAAAGAAAAAAATTGGAAATATGTAGATAAGTTTGTCATGTTCAGTATGCATAACAAATTTGAAATTTATTTGGGAGTGGTATAGAAAGAAATAATACCTTGTAATTAAATTAAATTAAATTAATACCTTGTAATTAAAATAAAACAATTAAAATTTTTCATTTTATAAGTGGTGATGAAGATAGCTGTTGGGTTGACTTAAAAATAGAGAAACAAACTAAGGAATACACCCACCCTCTAAAAACAAAAAAAATATAAGAAAGTATCCATTGGAACCTCAAGGAGATTACAGTATCTAATACATCTTAATTTTAGTGTTCTGACATCCACAAACTACAATAAATTATGAAATTAATTTTGATCCTGGTACTCATCTCTTTACTAGAGACAATGTCAGGTTATGTAATTAATTTTACTTCCAGTTTTAGTCATTCAGGTTAATTTGGTAAATAACATTATGAAATCTTGTGAATACTATCACTGTTCATACATCCCAAGAAAGTGGCATTCTGTGTTAGCATTCATCAATTTGGTGGTCTTGATTTTGTAACTTTTTAATCTGAAATTGCTTTCCTTCCTGGAGGAAGTGATAAACAAAGACTAAGTATGATAAGAATAAGCCGAGGTGGGAAAGAAATGTATATTAGGGGTGATGATGGTATTTTCTGTACAAAGTCAAGAAGAAGCCAGGGTAATGGAGAGAGGAGTGTGAATAAGAAATGGGAGGTGAGTGAGGATGCTATTCTGAGGTATTAATATTGTTGGCTTGGGCAAGGTAGAATATTGTTGGAAGGGAAAGAATACTTGGAAATTTTAAAGGCTCTTGATGACATCCCTGGCCACTAGGGAGTCACAGGATTTCTCTCTCTCTCTCTCTCTCTCTCTCTCTCTCTCTCTCTCTCTCTCTCTCTCTCTCTCTCTCTCTCTGTCTCTCTCTCTGTGTCTGTCTGTCTGTCTGTCTGTCTCTCTCATCATTTTTGGGTCACACCCTGTGGTGCTTAGGGGTTATTCCTGGCTCTGTTCTCAGAAATCACTCCTGACATGCACGGGGGACCATATGGAATTCAGGGATTCTAACCACTGTCCTTTCTGGGTGGCCTGCGTGGAAGGCCCTACCACTGTGCTATCTCTCCGGCCTCTGAATCACAGGGTTTTATGACATTTATTTCTTAACAATACCACTCAGACTTTGAGTAGAATAAGGAAAGAAGAATAAGAGAAGCGTTGTTAATTGGTCTGAGGGGGATTCAGGAACTTGGAGGCCTAGTTAGTAAGTCAAAGCCTTGAGAAAAAAATCACCTCTGAAGACTATAAGGTTGGCAAAAAAGAATTGAACCGGGTTATATTGTAAAGATATAAAATTAAGGGTATTTAAGTGATTTCTCTGAGTAGACATAGAAAGAGATTATGATCAAGGGTTCTGGATGTATTTTTAACAGATCTGAGGATAATTCCTGTTTTGTCCATGAAGAGCAACCAGTATATTCTTCTGTTTGTTCTTGCTCATATATAGTGAGAATAATAAACCACAATTTATTTCATGAAATCTTGTTAAAATTCTTTGATAACCCTGTATTTAGCACAGGAAAAATCTTCAAAAAATAAGGTAAAAATTTTAAAAACTGTTAATTTACCCTAACACTTAATATTCTGTATTCCTTGACTGTCTGCTCCTTGAGCTTCACTTTGTTATTATAGAAATTACAGGCACAATTTCTTTTTTTATATATTTTATTTAAACACCTTGATTACAAACATGATTGTGGTTGGGTTTCTGTCATGTAAAGAACATCCCCCCATCACCAGTGCATCATTCCCATCACCACTGTCCCAATTCTCCCTCCTCACCAACCCACCCCTGCCTGTACTCTACACAGGCTTTCTATACATTCTCATACATTCTCATTGTTAGGATAGTTCTCAATGTAGTTACTTCTCTAACTAAGCTCATCACTCTTTGTAGTGAGCTTCATGAGGTGGGCTGGAACTTCCAGCTCTCCTCTCTTTAAGACACAATTTCTTAAATTTCAGAAAACAGCAGTTTTATCACAAGAAGTTCATGAAATAGTATAGACTTAGAAAAGACTTAGATATAACTTACTAAGGAAAATTATTAAAATGACTTAAAATTAGTCCAAAGAATAGGTATTACAATGAAATTACAATGATATGGGACAGGAATATATATGCTATAGGGCACTAATATTTTCATGTTTTTTCAATGAGGTTTTAGTAATGCATGTATAAAGTATTTAAATTCATTATTTTGTTCACAACATTCGAGATATAATTTCATCTACATCTTCTGATACTTTCATAGGGTGAAAAAATTATATGGAGAATATATTTTTGTCTTAAGTAAAATGAATAAGTTTCAAAAATTTAAAGGTTTTTTTTTTTTTCTTTTAATTTTTAGGCCAGATCTGGCAAGTTCTCGGAGGTTACTCCTGGCTCTGCACTTAGAAATCAACCCAGCTGTTCAAGGAACCTTATATGATGCCATAATCAAACCCATATCAGTCACATGTAAGGCATATGCCCTTACTACTTTTGCTATCATTTCAGTGGCCAAAATTGAAGATTATTGTCAAAATTATAATTTAAACCTGGATTTTTGTTTGTTTGTTTGTTTGTTTTTGTTTTTGAGTCACACTCAGCAGCGTTCAGGGGTTAATCCTGGCTCTATGCTCAGAAATCGCTCCTAGCTTGGGGGACCATATGGGATGCTGGGGGATCAAACCTTGGTCCGTCCTAGGCTAGCGCTGGCAAGGCAGACACCTTACCTCTAGCGCCACCGCGCTTGCCCCTATACCTGGATTTTCTACAGCTAATTCTACCATCTTGTTAAATGCAGGGTAAATTTACATTGACCTAAAGAATCTTTTTGTGAGTTTTTGGTATGGACTTACTTGAAAGAAAAAGTAAACAGTTTAGCTGAGACTACAATATACTAAGTTTTAAAGTTTGATTAGTAAATTTATGGTGATTCACTCACTTTATGCTTAATGTTATGTAAGTTTTTTTGCATTTAATGTATGTTCTCATTGTCAAAATGTGTTATTAACTGTATTATCTATACTATGAGGATCTAATTTAATTTTTTTCTTTTGAGGAACATATTCAGTATTGATGTAAGAACCACACTTGGCTCTGTATTCAGCAGTTATTCCTTGAAGTGCTTATGAGATCTGCATAGTACTGGGGCAAAATTTTTGAATCTACAAATCATGCCCTGTTCCATATTTTGACCCATTCTAATTAAGCATTTAGGGTAAATGGGTGGGTAGCCACTTCATTCAGAAAATGCAAGCTGAGACTAAAACTACCTTTAGATTATGGAAAGCTGATGTGTTTATATCAAAATAATTTCCTCTGAAGTTTCTGAGTGGTAGAAAAGGTTTTCTAAAGGTAGTGTATATATATTAAAATAATAACTTAGGGGCCAACGCGGTGGCGCTAGAGGTAAGGTGTCTGCCTTTTAAGCGCTAGCCAAGAAAGGATCTCGGTTCGATCCCCCAGCATCCCATATGGTCCTGCCAAGCCAGGGGCAATTTCTTTTTTTTTCTCTCCCCCAGGGGCAATTTCTGAGTTCTTAGCCAAGAATAACCCCTGAGCATCAAACAGGTATGGCCCTAAAAAACAAAAATAAATAAATAAATAAATAAATAAATAAATAAATTATATACAGAACAAAGTAATAGTCAGTTATCAACATGATCATAAAAATAATGCTATGTATAAAATGATGATTTATTAATGCTGTTGACAAATATCAAATTATTTTTTTTTCAGTTGTGCCTTGTGCTTTTTTTTTAATTTAATTAATTGATTTTTTTGTAGCACCATTATTCCCGCCTTGTGCTTTTTTTTTTTTTCCAACATTCCCATCACCAATATCCCAAGTCTCCCTCCTCCCCACCCGACCCCCGCCTGTACTCTAAACAGGTTCTCAGTTTCCCTCATACATTCTCATTATTAGGACAGTTCAAAATGTAGTTATTTATCCAACTAAACTCATCACTCTTTGTGATGAGCTTCCTAAGGTGAGCTGGAACTTCCAGCTCTTTTCTCTTTTGTGTCTGAAAGTTATTATTGCAAGAATGTCTTTCATTTTTCTTAAAACCCATAAATGTGTGAGACCATTCTGCGTTTTTCTCTCTCTCCCTGACTTATTTCACTCAGCATAATAGATTCCGTGTACATCCATGTATAGGAAAATTTCATGACTTCATCTCTCCTGACAGCTGCATAATATTCCATTGTGTATATGTACCACAGTTTCTTTAGCCATTCGTCTGTTGAAGGGCATCTTGGTTGTTTCCAGAGTCTTGCTATGGTAAATAGTACTGCAATGAATATAGGTGTAAGGAAGGGGTTTTTGTATTGTATTTTTGTGTTCCTAGGGTATATTCCTAGGAGTGGTATAGCTGGATCGTATGGGAGCTCGATTTCCAGTTTTTGGAGGAATCTCCATATCGCTTTCCATAAAGGTTGAACTAGAGGGCATTCCCACCAGCAGTGGATAAGAGTTCCTTTCTCCCCACATCCCCGCCAACACTGTTTATTCTCATTCTTTGTGATGTGTGACATTCTCTGTGGTGTGAGGTGGTACCTCATAGTTGTTTTGATTTGCATCTCCCTGATGATTAGTGATGTGGAGCACTTTTTCATGTGTATTTTGGCCATCTGTATTTCTTCTTTGTCAAAGTGTCTGTTCATTTCTTCTCCCCATTTTTTGATGGGATTAGATGTTTTTTTCTTGTAAAGTTCTGTCAGTGCCTTGTATATTTTGGAGATTAGCCCCTTATCTGATGGGTATTGGGTGAATAGTTTCTCCCACTCAGTGGGTGGCTCTTGTATCTTGGGCACTATTTCCTTTGAGGTGCAGAAGCTTCTCAGCTTAATATATTCCCATCTGTTAATTTCTGCTTTCACTTGCTTGGAGAGTGCAGTTTCTTCCTTGAAGATGCCTTTAGCCTCAATGTTCTGGAGTGTTTTACCTACGTATTGTTCTATATATCTTATGGTTTTGGGGCTGATATCGAGGTCTTTAATACATTTGGATTTTACCTTCGTACATGATGTTAGCTGGGGGTCTAAGTTCAATTTTTTGCAAGTGGCTACCCAGTTGTGCCAACACCACTTGTTGAAGAAGCTTTCTTTGTTCCATTTAGGATTTTTTGCTCCTTTATCAAAAATTAGATGATTGTATGTCTGGGGAACATTCTCTGAGTATTCAAGCTTATTCCACTGATCTGAGGGCCTGTCTTTATTCCAATACCATGCTGTTTTGATAACTATTGCTTTGTAGTAAAGTTTAAAGTTGGGGAAAGTAATTCCTCCCATATTCTTTTTCCCAATGATTGCTTTAGCTATTCGAGGGTGTTTATTGTTCCAAATAAATTTCAAAAGTGCCTGGTCCACTTCTTTGAAGAAAGTCATGGGTATCTTTAGGGGGATCGCATTAAATCTGTACAGTGCTTTGGGGAGTATTGCCATTTTAATGATGTTAATCCTGCCAATCCATGAGCAGGGTATATGCTTCCATTTCCGCGTGTCCTCTCTTATTTCTTGGAGCAGAGTTTTATAGTTTTCCTTGTATAGGTCCTTCACATTTTCAGTCAAGTTGATTCCAAGATATTTGAGTTTGTGTGACACTATAGTGAATGGAGTTGTTTTCTTAATGTCCATTTCTTCCTTATTAGTATTGGTGTATAGAAAGGCCATTGATTTTTGTGTGTTAATTTTGTAGCCTGCCACCTTGCTATATGAGTCTATTGTTTCTAGAAGCTTTTTGGTAGAGTCTTTGGGGTTTTCTAAGTAGAGTATCATGTCATCTGCAAACAGTGAGAGCTTGACTTCTTCCTTTCCTATCTGGATTCCCTTGATATCCTTTTCTTGCCTAATCGCTATAGCGAGTACTTCCAGTGCTATGTTGAATAGGAGTGGTGAGAGAGGACAGCCTTGTCTTGTGCCAGAATTTAGAGGAAAGGCTTTCAGTTTTTCTCCATTGAGGACAATATTTGCCTCTGGCTTGTGGTAGATGGCCTTAACTATATTGAGAAAGGTTCCTTCCATTCCCATCTTGCTGAGAGTTTTGATCAAGAATGGGTGTTGGACCTTGTCAAATGCTTTCTCTGCGTCGATTGATATGATCATGTGATTTTTATTTTTCTTGCTGTTGATGTTGTGTATTATGTTGATAGATTTACGAATGTTAAACCAGCCTTGCATTCCTGGAATGAAACCTACTTGATCGTAGTGGATGATTTTCTTAATGAGGCATTGAATCCTATTTGCCAGGATTTTGTTGAAGATCTTTGCATCTGCATTCATCAGCGATATTGGTCTGTAATTTTCTTTTTTCGTAGCATCTCTGTCTGGTTTAGGTATCAAGGTAATGTTGGCTTCATAAAAGCTATTTGGAAGTTTTCCTGTTTTTTCAATTTCATGAAAGAGTCTTGCCAGGATTGGTAGTAGTTCCTCTTGAAAGGTTTGAAAGAATTCATTAGTAAATCCATCTGGGCCTGGGCTTTTGTTTTTGGGCAGACATTTGATTACTTTCTTAATTTCCTAAATAGTAATGGGTGTGTTTAGATATGCTACATCCTCTTCATTCAATCGTGGAAGATTATAAGATTCCAAAAATTTATCCATTTCTTCCAGGTTTTCATTTTTAGTGGCATAGAGTTTCTCAAAGTAGTTTCTGATTACCCTTTGAATCTCTACCATATCAGTAGTGATCTCTCCTTTTTCATTCCTAATACGAGTTATCAAGTTTCTCTCTCTTTCTTTCTTTGTTAGTTTTGCCAGTGGTCTATCAATCTTGTTTATTTTTTCAAAGAACCAACTTTTGCTTTCGTTGATCTTTTGGATGGTTTTTCTGGTTTCCACTTCATTGATTTCTGCTCTCAGCTTTGTTATTTAATTCTGCCTCCCTATTTTTGGATCCTTTTGTTGAGCACTTTCTAATTCTATGAGCTGCGTCATTAAGCTATTCAGGTATGCCCCTTCTTCTTTCCTGATGTGTGCTTGCAAAGCTATAAATTTTCCTCTCAGTACTGCTTTTGCTGTGTCCCATAGGTTCTGATAATTTGTGTCTCCATTGTCATTTGTTTTCAGGAAGGTTTTGATTTCCTCTTTGATTTCATCTCGGACCCACTGATTATTCAGTATGAGGCTATTTAACTTCCAGGTTTTAAATTTTTTCTTCTGTGTCCCTTTGTAGTTTATATATAATTTCAGAGCTTTGTGGTCAGCAAAGGCAGCCTGCAAAATTTCTATCCTCTTGATATTATGGAGATATGTTTTGTGTGCTAACATGTAGTCTATCCTAGAGAATGTCCCATGTACATTAGAGAAAAATGTGTATCCAGGCTTCTGGGGGTGGAGTGTCCTGTATATATCTACTAGGCCTCTTTCTTCCATTTCTCTCCTCAGGTCTAGTATATTCTTGTTGGGTTTCAGTCTGGTTGACCTGTCTAGTGTTGACAATGCCGTGTTGAGGTCTCCCACAATTATTGTGTTGTTATTGATATTATTTTTCAGATTTGTCAACAGTTGTATTAAATATTTTGCTGGCCCCTCATTCAGTGCATATATGTTTAGAAGGGTGATTTCTTCCTGCTGTACATATCCCTTGATTAATACAAAATGTCCATCTTTGTCCCTTACAACTTTCCTAAATATAAAGTTTGCATCATCTGATATTAATATGGCCACTCCTGCTTTTTTTTGGGTGTTGTTTGCTTGGATGATTTTCCTCCAGCCTTTTATTTTGAGTCTATGTTTGTTCTGACTATTCAGGTGCGTTTCTTGTAGGCAGCAGAAGGTTGGATTGAGTTTTTTGATCCATTTAGCCACTCTGTGTCTCTTAACTGGTGCATTTAGTCCATTGACATTGAGAGAAAGAATTGTCCTGGGAGTTAGTGCCATCTTTATATTAAAGTTTGGTGTGTCTGTTGGTAAGCCTTGTCTTAAAGTATGCCGTTCAGTTTTTCTTTTAAGAATGGTTTTGAGTCTGTGAAGTTTTTGAGCTGTTGTTTGTCTGTGAAACTATGTATTGTTCCTTCAAACCTGAAAGTGAGTTTTGCTGGGTGCAGTATTCTAGGCGAAGCATTTATTTCATTGAGTTTTGTCACTATGTCCCACCACTGCCTTCTGGCCTTGAGTGTTTCTGGTGACAGGTCTGCAGTAAATCTCAAGGATGTTCCCTTGAATGTAATTTCTCTTTTCGATCTTGCTGCTTTCAGAATTCTGTCTCTATCTATGGGATTCGTCATTGTGACTAGGATGTGTCTTGGGGTGTTTTTTCTGGGGTCTCTTTTAGTTGGCACTCTTCGGGCATGCAGGATTTGATCACATGTATTCATTATCTCTGGTAGTTTCTCTTTAATGATGTTCTTGACTGTTGATTCTTCCCGGAGATTTTCTTCCTGAGTCTCTGGGACTCCAATGATTCTTAAGTTGTTTCTGTTGAGCTTATCATAGACTTCTATTTTCATCTGTTCCCATTCTTTGAGTAATTTTTCCATTGTTTGATCATTTGCTTTGAGGCTTTTTTCCAATTTCTTCTGCTGTATGTAATAGTTATGTATCTCATCTTCCAGTGTACTGATTCTATCCTCAGCTGCTGTTAACCTGTGGGAAATCTCAAACATGTTTTTCTTCAATTCATCTACTGAGTTTCTCAGACCTGTTATTTGATCTGAAATTTCCGTTTGGAGTTTTCTAATTTCTATCTTCATATCCTCCTGATTCTTTTTAGTTTTCTCTTCTATACTTTGTTTGAGTTCTTTGAACATGTTCCATATTGCAACTCTAAACTCCTTATCTGAGAGACTGACTAGGTGGTTGATCATGTTCAAGTCATCAGAGTTGCCATCTTCATTCTCTATGTCTGGCACTGGCCCGTGTTGTTTCCCATTGTCACACTAGTACTGCGTGTTTTTCTACATGTTGTGATTGTATTCATCTGCTAAATGCTGTGCACCGTCGCGAAGGGGAGCGGAGCAACCATGCTCCTCTGGCTTCTCCCTTTCTTGGCGTGTCGACTCACCTCCACGGAAGGCTCATGGGAAGGCAGACTCCCCGGAAAGTTCACAGGAAAGCAGGCTGGCTGATGAGCCGCACCAAGGGTGCAATCAGGCCGAAACTGCAGGACAGCAGAGTAGAGAGGCAGAAGGGTGCTGGCATCTCCAAATATCAAATTATTATAAGATTTTTTATAAAAGTGTAGTTGAAGCCATTTATTAGTTGAATGTCTCACCTCTGTTATATATTTTGTTTACATTTGAAGTTGTGTGTTATTTTTTGGGGAGGTTACACCCTGTGATGCTCAGGGGTTATTCCTGGCTATGCGCTCAGAAATCGCTCCTTTGGGGATTTTGGGGGCTTTGAGGACCATATGAGATACCAGGGATCAAACCTAGGTCTGTTCTGGGTCAGCCGTGTGTGCAAGGCAAATGCTTTTCTGTTGCACTATTGTAGCGGCCCCATTGTGTGTTATTAATTAATCTCATTCATGTAATTTTTATAATAATATTTTCTCAAGATAAATAGAAGATAACTTACTCTATAAAATTTGATTGATATAAAAACAAAATTCAATTCAATAAATTGTACAGACCTCTTAGATTCATGAATTTATTCATGAATTATAAATTCATAAAAAATAGCAGCATACACAGTAGCAAATTGAAACTTGAATTTGCTGTACAACTTGAAGAGTTTTTTTTATAGATAGAATGTAGAAACAAGAGGAAGTAATATTAATCCAGAAAATAATTAGGTTATTACAAGGGCAAGGGCATATTCATTTAAATAGAGATGAGGAACATTTGGTAAGTGTGTTATAGAAGGTATACAAAATCATTGATCTGACTTTTCTTTCTTTTTTTTTTTTTTTTGTGGTTTTTGGGTCACTCCTGGCAGTGCTCAGGGATTATTCCTGGCTCCAGGCTCAGAAATTGCTCCTGGCAAGCACGGGGGACCACATGGGATCCCGGGATTTGAACCGATGACCTCCTGCATGAAAGGCAAACGCCTTACCTCCATGCTATCTCTCCGGGCCCTGATCTGACTTTTCAAAGTCAACTGCAGCATCATTGAATAGTAGTTATTTTTATTAGATAGATATACAGGTTAATTTTTAAGTTGATAATTTTATATAACCCAGGAAAATGTCATAAATATCCAAATGAATATGGCAAAACAAAGTTTCCCAAGGAGCCAGAGAGCTAGCACACGGTAGAGCGTTTGCCTTGTGTGCAGTCTATCCAGGATGGACAGTGTTTTGAATCTCAGCATCCCATATTGTCTTCCGTTCCTACCAGGAGTGACTTCTGAGGGCAGAGCCATGAGTAACACCTGAGCACCACAGGGTGTGACAAAAAATAAAGTTTCCCACACTGCATTAGGGGATAGTAATTGTCAGGCAGATTATTAGGCTGATTAATAACTAGTGCTAATAATTTTACTTTTTCCTTTGTAGAGAAGTTAAAAAACGAATTAGAGTTTTCCTCATCAGTTTGCTGATGAGGAATTTAGCATAAGAAATTCAATTTGGGTCCTGATGTATTCTTAATAGATAAAAGCACAAGTTTTATTATGGCAAATTTGAAAATATCTTTGATCTTCATAGCCCTTTAATAAAACCTATCAGAAACTCAAGCACCCTTTTTTTTATATGATTTCCATTTTGAAGTAGAAACCATATTTCTCATTTCATATACCCCAATCCTATGTTTTAATGAACTTCCTGAGCACCCAGAGTAAAACAAAAGGAGATAAAAATTAAAGGATAAGAATGGCCCAGAATGGGGCCGAAGAGATAGCACAGCAGTGTTTGCCTTGCAAGCAGCCGATGCAGGACCTAAGGTGGTTGGTTCGAATCTGGTGTCCCATGTGGTCCCCCGCTCCTGCCAGGAGCTATTTCTGAGCAGAGAGCCTGGAGTAACCCCTGAGCACCGCCGGGTGTGGCCCAAAAATAAAAAAAAAAAAAAAAAAAAAAAAAGAATGGCCTAGAAACATGGCCTTTGGTATTTTCAAATAGAAAGAAGACATATCCAGAATGAAGATTTTCTTGTGTTAAAATATAAGGTACAGAATGATGAAAACTAACAACTTAGTCCTTTTACCTGACTCAGGAATTTATATTTAGAGATTTGTAATGTAGCTGATTTTTACTGCCTGGCTGTATAACCATATTGCAAGGCCAGCAAGGGTGGACTAGTGGCTCCAATTAGGGGTTTATTCCATTTTTTACGCAAAGTTAGGATTGCTTTCTATAAAGTACCAAATAGGTAATATGTTTGGCCTTAATTTAAGAATTATATGGCCTTTGTTTTAAATAATCAGCTATGCCAGAAATAAAGTAATCATAGTTGTTATGCATACTTATTATAAGGATGCCATTCCAACAATTTTTATTTATAGAAATAGCTATTGGAATTTGACTCAGGGGTCATATTATTTAATACTTACCTTATCCTGTAATATAAATTTTGAGATTTGGCAGAGTTCTTAACATGAACGAACACAAATTCTTTAGTGAGTTTAATGGAGAGGAGAATAGGCAAGAATACTTCTCAAATGTAAAATAGGAATCTAGTTTAAAAGAGTTGACAAGTTTTTTGGAGAATTCAATAGACAAAATTGCATATAAATATCCAAATGCAAATTAATGATTCAAAAAACCATGTATTTTAAATGAATGTCACAGACAACAAATGTCATTTTGAGAAGCAAAAGATTATTCATATGGGTGGTGAAGAACTTATGAGATAGCATTAATAATATCAGATCATACTATAATTTATATAAATGTAGAAGACTAACTGTAAAAATATATGGCTAAGAATGTGAAGGTTAAATTCAAAGGGCTAACACTGCTCTAAGGAGTTATAAAAACATGGCTATTGGATGTAGCTGACATTCATGAGGAAATAGTCTTTTGAACTACAGCTACACATGAAATAGTTTCTTAAACTCTATCTTCAGGCTAAGTAGAAATACAAAAGGAATGATTCCATCCCCAATGACCTATCCCCTAGACATTGTAATTTATAGAAGTAGAAATAAGTACAAAATCAAGCTTCCCTGAAATAAATCCATGAGGAGGACTATGTTGGTTGTGAAAGTTATCACTTATTTGGAGTGCTTGGGATTTGTAGCTCCAATCCCTGAGGATATCCTACAAAATAGAGGCAATTTAGCTTATCCCTTGAGGAACTTGCAAAGATAATGAAATAGAAAGAAAAAGAAAACCTAATATGTTTTGCCTCTTGGATGCCTCTCCAGATTACAAAATAAAAACCTGAAGCTGAATTAGCTCTGTTATCTGCATTTTCAAGCTGTTCACAAATAATGGGCTGAATGATGTAGATTTGCACATTCAGTGCAATTGTATCGAAACAGGAATAATAGTTAGCTATTTGAATATGCAGTGTCTGTGTTCTCTCGAAACATAATTTTCTAAAAGAAAAAAATATTTGAAGAAGAGCTAAAATGGTTTTGGAGGGTGAGAAAGAGTGGGGAGAGAGACCTGGTCAGTAAACCCTAAAGGTTTACTCCTGGTTCTATGTTCAGGAATTAGTTTTGGCTGTGGCTTAGAGGACACTCACTAAGGCAGGGCTCTCAAACTCGCGGCCCGCAGACTGTTTGCGGCCCTCAGTACAACATTTTGTGGCCCGCGGCCGGCCTTCAAATATCACAGTATTCGCGATTATTCGCTTACCGAATAATCTCAATAAAAATCGCATTAGTAAGAAAAAAATCACATTAAACATTCGCATACCCCGAGCAGTTCCATTTGGGGTATGCAAATGTTTAATGCGATATTTTGCGATTTTTTTTCTTACTAATGCGATTTTTATTGCAAATATTCGGTAAGCGAAATCCCTTACGCAGCCCTGCCTTACCCTGACTTTGCCTCCTGCGGCCCCCAGGTAAATTGAGTTTGAGACCCCTGCACTAAGATATGCTGAAGATCAAAACTCAATTGATCTTTTGCAAGGCAATTGAACTACCTGCTGTGATATTTCTCTGACATTCAATCAATATAGTTTTGGCAATATCATTCAAATACAGTTATATCACCTACATTTCAATTTAATATGTCCCCCTCTCATTTTAGCTATGCAAATTCTTAAATGGTATATGTTATCCATCACAGATGGTTAGGGCCAGCATGACTCTTTTATAGGCACCCAATATCTTCTTCCAGATAAAATATTTTAAATTTAAAATTTTCTCACAACTCAAATTAATCTTTATGGAATAAACTATAATTTGAATTTTTCTTCATTCCTCTTATTCTACTTATCTTTATAAAAAAGAAACAAAACTACATATTTTACAAAGCTGTTATAATACAGTTGTCTCAGGTATACAATGTCCCAAAACCAATCCCACCACAGGTGTGACTTTGCCTCCATCAATAGCTCCCATCTCCCTCCTATCTCCTCAGTCTTCCCTTTTAGCAAGACTTAATTATTTTACTTCATAGTGTTTGTTCCCAAAAATTTAAATGAATGACAAGTAAATTATTAGAATATAAATAAATAAGTCAATCTGTGGTCATTGAGTGCTACAAAATTTAACTATGTAAATAAATTAATTTTAATAGCTTAATATAATATGCTAATTTTATTTACATAAAATGTTTTCAATGTTGGATTTTAAGATATATGCATTACATTTTATTTTGTACTTGATCTCTTTTAATTATTCTTTTAGCTTTCTGGTCATTAATAAAACTTTAAAAAATAAATCCAGTATATTTCTAAGTTTACATTAAAGAGTTAAAGCCTATATTTCACAAGAGTGAAAAAATATAAAAATTTTATTGAGAAATATGAACAGGCCTATAAATGTATATAATTTTTTGGGTGGGCCACAACCAGTGGTGCTCAGGAGTTACCTCTGGCTCTGAGCTCAGAAATTATTTCTGGCAGACTCAGGGAACCATATGGGATGCCAGGGATTGAACCCAGGTCAGCTGTGTCCAATGCGTATGCCCTACCCACCATGCTATCTCTTCAGCCCTTAGGAGTATATCTTTTTATCGTATAGAAATATTGATTTTTATAAATATTATATGTAGATATTTTATATAAATGTAATCTTATAGAAAGGTAGGCTAGAAAAAAACTAACCCACTTCAAATCTTTCCTTTTTTTTTAATAGTTGAATCTTAGGGGCCAGAGGAATAGCCAGAAAGAAAGCTGCCATACATATATTAACAACATATCAATCATCCTATGATAGGGAAACTCAATACCATGATTAAAAAAGAGAAAAAGACTGAGTGTACTTAAGAAACACGTAAGAATATCTGATGGGGTCTCCAAGAAGTATTTCTATAAAACTACTTATAAACTTGAGTGCATGATTGTTTCTTTTCTAAGTTGTAATTGAGGACATTCATCATATTTTCAAAGGTTCAGTAAAATATTAAGTGAACACAAATAGATCCAGGAAGTTTACTTTTGGTTACTTAATGCTCCATATTAGGGAAGAAAAGTCTTCTGCCAGCCACATATTTCAAGCAATTTATTAATATTCACAGTTTACATAAAAATTAAGATTAAAACTCAGTTGCATTGTGTCTCTGTTGTATAAATAAGAATGTGCACACAACCACTGACTCACTTCACACATTAAAAATCTTACTAATTCAATATTTATATGAGAAAAAAGTGATAGAGTGAAAGGCTTTGATAGAGTTATCCCCCTCCATGGTGATAAAAATCTTTTTTCAGCATCAACAGTTTCCAAATGAATAGTTAATGATGTTGAAAATGGATTTGTTACCTCTCATCTTTTACCTCATTAAAAGAGATTCTACTCCTTTCATACCACCCAGCACCTCTAGGGTTAATACATAAGAAAAAGTTCTTTTTAAGATGTAAATTACTTTATTATTCACTATAATTCTCACACTTCTTTAGAATATAAATCACTGTTTTTGAGAAAAACTTTAAGAAAAATTAATAAGCTGGACTTTAAATCTTCACGCTTAATGAATTAATAAAGAGCTTTGGGCCACTCTAAAATATAAGCTGTCCAAAGTTAGCTTCTAATTCTGTGTCTATTAAGCTCATCACACATTTAAATGAAATACTTAATGTAAAAACATAGAAGTTTTTTTTAAAGAATCAGGAATAAGATGTTCATTGTCACACTTCTATTCAATTCGATTTAATTTGGTATTAGAAACTTTAGAAATAGCTATAAGATATCAACAAGAAATAATGAACAGATCAGGAAAAAATTTTCAGATAAAAATGATAATATATAAAGAACCCTAAAGATTGCTAAAAATTATACAGATATATTGCATTTCTATCTGCAAATAATGAAAGAATGATATCAATAATATTATCAACTATATCCAAAGGAATAAAATGTATTACATAATACAAATAAATTTAACAAAATTAGTAAAATACTATTATAATATTTTAATATACTATTACATGATACATAGCAAAAGAGTAAAACAGAAGACATTGTAGTCCATTGATAGGGAGAATTAGTATGGTAGCAATGTTCATTAAACAAAATATTATAAATATATTCAATAAAATCAAACAAAATTTTAATGACAAATTTTATGAAATAGAACAAAAACTTGGGATGAAGATGTAGTATGGTGATTAGAATTTTGTCTTTTATGAGGCCAACCTCAGTTTAATCCTTGTCATCTCAAATGGCCTCTTGAGCACTTTCATAAGTGGTTCCTAAGCACAAAGCCATCGTCCCTTGGCATTGCGAAGAATGGAACAAAACCAAAAAATAAAAAAATAGAACTAAAGTCGCAATTATATTTTTCTGTTTTTAATGTCATTTTTTGCATTAAACCAAATTTTGTAAGATTTCTATAAAATTAATTGAGTTATTTTTCCCACACTTAATATATCTTCTTGAACTGCATTATTGGACAATTATTATTTTATATTTGTTTTTATGTTGAATAAATGCAAGTAAAGTTTTTAAATATTTATGTATATTACAATTCTACATAGTACCTTTCTGAAATAAAATAATTTAACATATGGTCCATATATAATTTTAGAATAAATATTTCTGGCTGAAACAAAAGATATATACAGATAACCACAACCATAAAATCAGAGTTTGAAGGAATATATTATCAATATATTGATCTTTTTAGAAAAAGAAATTATGTAGAAATAAAATTTGCCAGTCGTATATATTTTATGATTTAGTAAAATCCTTAGAATAAATATTTAAAATAGTTCAGAAATGTAAAATTAATTAATCAACATTTCATTCAAATTTACATGGTTTCAATTTTGTAGAAAAGATGCACCTCTACAGTTCTACTCAGGACCATAAGTCTAAAGGGATCTAAAGGGTCTAAATATTCATTATGATATGGATGTGGTACTATTGAGGCCCAGAGACAGACACCAGTTCTGCATCTAAAGGTGCGAGAAATCAAATTCTGAGTCTTGTACATGCAAATAATGTCCTTCAGCCCTTTGTGCAATCTCTTGGGACACATATTTATTTCTTAGTTTGCACCCACTAATGTATAACTTGTATTTTAAAATATGTTGATTTCTTATAGTTTGATTATAAAGTTATTAAAATGGTTTAAATATTTGCTTAAATTCAAATGATTATTGCATCTAAAAACATTTTTATAATTTTAAAACCTTGAAAAAGCTATAAAATGTGTCTCAAGTGTCATTCATTTCTATTCTCAGGTCATTAAACTTCCCACTAGTTTATAGAAACAAACTGTGAATGATTCTCTTCAATTTATAAAGCCTCTTCCAACTTCTTTGCCTAAACATTACAATGAAACACAAAATTTTTATATTACCATTGCTAGATATCTGACTATAAATCCCAATTTTCCTTTATGCTCCCAAGCAAGCATCAAATAATTTGTCCTCTAAGTATTTTGATAAACTGTTTTTGTCCAACCAGTACCCCTGCCAGGTATTGGGGGGAAATATCTAGTTCTTGCTACAAGGACCTTAGACACTGTCCATGTATGTATATGTTTGCCTGAACCATAATATTTTCAATATATATGGAGTATTAAAGTCCTCCAATAACCATTAAATATGTGAATGTTTTTCACTTAACTACTGAAACAATATAAACAAGATTTGCCTGATAACTGAGTTAACAGAAAAGAACATTGGTAAGATTTCATGACAATTTTTAAATTTATTTTTAAAAATAAATTGATGATGCCATCAGACATATTAGAATTATATTTATACTTCACAATTTAATTTGTCTTTTAAATTGGAGCAAAATATTTATTTTTCTAATATTCCTGATTTTAAAATGGTTATAATAAAATATTGCAACTATAAATTATCAACCTTCTGAGATGATAAGATTCTATCTATAAGGCATGAAAACTCATTAATTTATTTAGTGTACAAATGATACCTCTCAAACTCTAGATCAGTTGTCCTCAAACTTTTTAAACAGGGGGGTCAGTTCATTGTCCCTCAGAACATTGGAGGGCCAGACTATAGTAAAAACAAAAACTATGAACAAATTCCTATGCACAATGCTTATATCTTATTTTGAAGTGAAGAAACAAAATGTCAACAAATACAATATGTGGCCCTTGTGCCAAACGTGAGGACCACTAAACTAGATGGTAGATAACAAATCAATATCAAATTTATTGTATTTTATTTGCTATAAAATTTTATATGCCTAAATAAATAAGTTAATGTGTTTGTGAATAAATGTATTAAAATATAGAAAGCCATGACCTAGCAGGTGGTACTTTAACTTGTGACTAAATGACTTTTAATACTCCACTGTATTCAAAATGATCAGATACTGTGATTGTTGGCTATTATTGCATTTTTGACAATCTAACTATAAAAGATAATATTAAAGTTTAAGATCTCAGTGTTGCAGTATAATACCCATTTTGTTTCATAACACAAAAGACTAAGGGCCTAGATACAAAAATGTTGCCCAATAGAAGTCAATTAATATTTATTGAATAGAGCTAATAAAAATTGAGACATAATGGATTGACTTTTTATTCTCTAGATCTATTGCTGTTATACATCTGCAAAATCACTTTTTTAGTTTTTAATTTTACCTTTTCTGAGTTAATTAGCACAAGTACCCTTAATTATATCAACCCTGACCCTCAGGTGACTTACATTAACTCTAATAAAAGTGGCAGAGAAAGCAGCAGGGAGCTAGAATCTTGACTGGCTCAGTAAAATCCAAAAACCTGTTCAGCAACACCTAGATTAAGTGCACTTTCTCCAGTGACTCTGTCTGATTTCTTGTTTGCCACTTCTTGCTGCAGATCTTTCCATTCAGGGTCAGCACTGCCACGTCCTCTGTCTAAGAGAAAGATGCAATTCAGCTGTGCCTGCCGTGGAGAGAATTCAAAGAATTCACCCCTCCTTTCAGGAAGATCAGATCCTGGTATGGCTCACCAAATGAGTGGACTAATGGAGGACCCGCTTCCCTGACAGGGTGTTGTGGCATGGCCACTGAAACGAGTAGTTGTGTATGCTCAAGCAATCCTTTAATTATAGTCTTACAAAAATTATTAACCGCCCTCAAACCTAGCTTTGCTGTTAACCTAAGTGTAGCCATATTAAGGATTAATATTTCAGGCTCAGGTAAGAGTGTGAAGGCCAAAAAACAATGCCAGTCTCTAGAAACTGACTTTGCTAGTGTATACCAGATGGCTGACCACAGAGAAAGGAGTAGCTTCAGATAGCAAGCATAGGAGCATAGAAGCTGAAGACTGTGTCTTGAGTCTGAAAAGACAAGATTTCTTTTTACTAAGCATGCAGCTTGGCCTACGCATTTGTCTGGTACAGTGTGAGAACTAATAGTTTTAAAGGTAAATTATGATTGACTCGCCAAAAACTTTAGCATAAGTATCCTGCTCTAATCCAGAATAAATGGATAATGGACAAATTCAAGCTGAGTGCAATCTTTTGTTCCCATCGCGTCACTGACTCCTAAAACGGAACCCACGAATCTCCTTAGTGCCAGGCTCAGTGAACTCTGCCACAAAACATGAACACCAACATGGCAAGTACCGCCATGGCTGTATTTGACAAACTCTAGATGGCTGAAAGCAAGCTGCATGTCAACTCCCAGGAAATAAGCCAACCAGTGAGCTGAAGAATTACCCCCACATGTATAGCAAATAAAGAAATTATGCATGTTAATCATAAGCTCAATTTCATATACACCCGTCTATGAGGACTATTAAAGTCAATCGAGCTAGCAAATAGAGCCAAGCCTAGGTTTCTATATAATAGTATTTTTCAAGATAAAAATTAGAAACTGTTGTGTTGATTTTATTTGACTTCTTCCTTGCAGAAATTAGCTGCAGTTCTTTCTGACAGAGAAACAGAACTTAAGTATGTATTAACTTCCTTTACTATATGAAATAAACCAGGGCCCTTATCTCATAATTTGAGAGCATTTGTTCCATTAACAGCATAAAATTTCACATACTACTATATTAAACCATAGGGCCAAATAATTATTCATATATACATTAGTCACAAAATAAATAAAATTGGGGCCAGAGCGAAAGGGTAGGGCGTTTGGCTTGCACACAACTGACCCAGGTCAGACCTCAGTTCAATCCCAGGTGTCCCAAGCCAGGAGCTATTTCTGAGCGCAAAACCAGGAGTAACCCCGGAGCGTCATCGGGTGTGACCCAACCCCCCAAAAAGTGACAGAAAAGAAAAGAAAATAGCTGAATTAACAATATATTAGAAAGAGATGATGCATAGTAAATTTTTGTAATGCCCGTTAATCATATTGAAAACTTCTGCAGTTGAATTTTAATGGTAATTTTGATGTTATTTCCCCACCCCCTCACTTTGGTTTCTCTTTTTCTGTTATTTTTGGGGAGCTTCATTTTCATTTTTCCATATAATTCTTAATATTAATCTCAGTTTCAGAATTGTCTTGTTTTGTTTTGTTTTTGGTCATACCTGGTGATGCTCAGGGATTACTCCTAGCTATGCACTCAGAAATAGCTCCTGGCTCAGGGGACCATTGGGATGCCCACGATCCTCCTAGGTCAGCCATGTCAAGGCAAACAAATGCCCTGCCTCTGTGCCACCACTCGGGCCCCAGTTACAGAATTTTCTTTAAGTCTTCCAATGCAACACCAGTATGAGCCAACTTTTCTATATACTATGTTAATTATCTTTATAAATATATAATTAATAATGAATATGTGATTTTTGATTAGTATATGTGCTATTTTGAATTTGAACTTAAAGACTTGATCAAACCAATTTGTCCATTGTACATTTATTTTGGAGTACAGCAGAATACTTATTCTCAATCTTTTGGCAAGTCAATCATAATTCACCTTTAAAACTCTTAGTTCCCACACTGTATCAGACAAATGTGTAGGCCAAGCTGCATGCTTAGCAAAAAGAAATCTTGTCTTTTAAAGTAGACCAGAATATTCTTTGTGTTAACTATAGAGATTATAAATCCATGGGTTAGGAGCCAGAACGATAGCACAGTGGGCCGGCGTTTGCTTTGTAAGTGGCCAATCCAGGACAGACTGGGTTTATGATTCCCAGCATTCAATATGGTCCCCAAGCCTGCCAGGAGTGATTTCTGAATGCAGAGCCAAGAGTAACATCTGAGGGTCACCAGGTGTAGCTCAAAAACCAAAAATAAGTATATATATATATATATATATATATATATATATATATATATATATATATATATATACATATACATATACATATAAAGAAATCTATTTCAACAGTTACTATTGCTTAATTTATTAATAACAGTAATTTAAAGAAAACTGTGCTATATAATGAAATATATCAAATAACTTAGCACACTTGGATTCTTTTCACTTATTAAATCCAATTAAATTTTATTTAATAATATTATTTTGTTTTGTTTTATTTTGTGGTTGACACCTGGCAGTATTTTGGGACTACTCCTGGATCTATGCTCAGAGGTTGTTCACAGCCTTGCTGCTGAGAATATTTAATGTTGGGAATCAAAATCCAGCTCCTACTTGTAAAGCATACAACCATTCATCTGAGCTCTCTCTCTCCATTTCCTTGTAAATATTTTATTACAAAAACTGATACATCTAATGATAAGATGACCATAAAAGTTGAAATAATAAATAATATCGTTTATTACTAAATGAATGTGTTACGGTTTCTATACTACTTTACAGCAATAGTTTTTAAAATTAAGTGTATTTATCCTAGTTAGATCTATGTAGACATTTATAAAGTAATGAACTTTGATGGTGCTCCAGAAAATAAAAATTAATAAGATGATCTTTTATTATGGAAGAATACAAAGACATATGTAGTCAAACAATATTATAAATGAGAAAAGCAAATTGCATCTTGGATAATTAACCTTCTATTATTATTTTAAATTAATTATACACAAAATCTATGGATTAACTTATTAAGATGATGCTCCCAAGATGTGCTCAGCTAGATTGGGGACCCAATGGAAATTCTTGTCAAGGATCTGAGGATTCCACCTTTGTTTTCTTTAATTCTAAAGAAAGAAAACATTTATATACATTTTTACGTCACTTTCATCTTTGCACTTTCCTCAGAGAAAATTAGTTATTTTGAATTTTCATTGTCAGATTGCACAAAATATTACCAGATAGCCTCTTAATAAAACATTTTTTAAACTCACTGCATAATGAGAATATGACCTTGACAGAGTATGTTAATACTACTTACTGTCAGATTTCAAGTGGTTTATGGTTTGTCTTTCAAGGTTGAGCAACTTATGCAATTATAACAAGTACGTGATCTAAAAGTTTAGGAGGTGACAAAAAATTTATTATTTTAAATGGCACACAATAATACACTATTTGACAAGTCAATGAATTGCCTGATTATCAGTTTTTTCCCCCAGAAATTTATTTTCTTGAAGCAAATAACAATGTTATTTATTTGGTCTTTTTATGTGTCCTTGGCAAATACTTAATGGTACAAATAGATTATTATGACATAGATTTCCTCTATAGTGTATTGATTTAGATGTGCTCATATGATGTGTCTGTTATATTCACTTTTCATAGGAGATATATTTTCATAAAATGCTGTATCTCATCTAAAATCAAGGTACTATCAATTATAACATATTACCTTGTATATTAATTAGGAAAAAAGCTATGCCAAGTAAGTTCATTATGCTACTGAAATTTTCACCCTTATTTCACAAATTTTTTTATAAAAATTTCATGAAGTATTCATTAAGCTAATAAAAGTTCTGGATGGGAGTGGATGATGGTGGATCCTTTCTCAGCCAGGCCAGGTGCCCGCTCTTTCTTTGGCCTGGCAGGTCTGAGAGTTCAGAGTAATGGAGAGGAAATAACCCACAGTAGTCAGGTTCAGGAGACATCAGCTTTATTACGAGGCTCTAACCACCATGTGTGTATCTCACATGGCTTCTAAGCTAACTTTTTAAACAGCCTCCTTCAGCTGCCCTGCATCTATCCTGTCTGCCTCATCTCTCCATGCTACTTCCTTCTCTTCCTGCTTCTCCTGCTTCCTCTCTCTCTCCTTCAACAATCCCTCAGGCCTTAATTACCAACCTCAGACCCCTCGCTGCTGTGGGCTGGTCTGATCATCAGGAAAGGTTGACAAGAAGTTGGGGGAGGGGTAACAAGAAGTACATCAAATCATTGGTGAAAAGAGAAAATAATTTTGTAAGTTTAAAAATGTTTTGTAGAAACAATTGGTTTTGTTAATATCATGCCATTACTACTATTTTTCAATTTCTTTTATAGATTCCCTTTATTTATCTGATTGCTTTTAAACCAACTTATTGTATTATTTACAAATAAATATTAATATTTTTGTTTTTTTGAGCATATTCTTAATTTATTTTTCCTATTTTCTTTTTTTTCTCTTCATTTTTTTAAATATATAAATAAAACCCTTCACCAATGAAACATTCCCATCACCAATGTCCCAAGTGTCCCTCCTCGCCACCCCACACTGACCTGTACTCTAGACAGGCTTTCTACTTCCCTCATTCAGTCACATTTTGTTGGGATAGTTCTCAGTGTAATTATTTCTATGACTGGATCCAACAGTCTCTGTGGTGAGCTTCATATCAGGAGCTGGACCCTCCAATCTTCCTCAATTTTGTCTCTGAGATAATAGATTTTATTTATTAATAATGGACTTTCATGAATCACTTCCCATTATATTTTGATATCTTTGTTATCTTTTGATATTTACTATTACTGATATAAGTAAAACCAGAATGAAATTACTCAACAAATATCTAGAGTGGCTATTTTTCATAGTTCTTTTGTTTAATGCAATTATTTGGCAAAATAGTAACACGTGATTCACTCAATATATTCAGGTTTTCCATTTTCTATGTTTATAGCAAATGTGCTATTAGTTTTAACGTTTTGGATAATTTATTAATGCATAGTCATCTCTTAACAATACTGTGATTTATATTTATATTTTTATGAGTGACAGAAAATAATTTTATGTTATTGAAAAATAAAGTTTTCTCTTTTTTCTCTCAGTTCTTTTTTATTACATTTACAAATACTGCCTACATCTAAAGGTATTATTATAAGTATCAGTTCAAGAAATTTGCAGCAAAAATGGTTTCCTTAAATCAATTTGCATTTCTTCTAGAAGTGACTGCTTACATTTTATTCCCCTTTCTATAAACATTCCATCCATAATCCCTGCTCAAGGATAAAAAATTAAAATTCTAAAAAGTATGAAAGATTTTAGTTTTCATGATTATAGCATAATATAATTATGGCTAATTTTATCATCCAATGTAAAAAGGATGAAGCACAGTTTCACACTTCAGAAACATCAAAATGTACTTTAAATCACCAGGGATTCCACAAATGGGAGGATATTTTCCACAAATTGTTTCACTTAAATTTTTTTCATTTCTGGGGGCCAGAGCAGTGGTGCAGAGGTAGGGCATTTGCCTTGCACGCAGCTGACCTAGCACAGACTGCAGTTCAATTCCCCGGTGTCCCATATGGTCCCCCAAGCCAGAGCCAGGAGTGATTTCTGAGCACAGAGACAGGACTAACCCCTGAGCATCATCAGGTTTGGCCTAAAAACCAAAAAAAAAAATTTTTTTTAATTTTAATGTTAGGTAGGCCACTTAAAACTCAAAGAGTTATACTGAAATACTATCAAAAGGTGAGGAAAATAGACAATCTGAATTTAAGATTAGGTGCTCATTAGGGCCAGAGCAGTAGCACTAGAGGTAAGGCGTCTGCCTTGAAAGTGCTAGCCTAGGATGGACTGCAGTTTGATTCCCATATAGTTTCCCCAAGCCAGGAGCGATTTCTGAGCACTTAGCCAGGAGTAACCCCTCAGCGTCAACAGGTGTGACCCCCCTCAAAAATAATTTGGTGTTCATGCTCTTCCTTTCTGTATTCTTTTCTGTAATTCTTTAGAATTTATTAAAATTCTAAATTTTTTAATAAAAAATGATACCTATGAACAAAAATGTAATGATTAAAATTGGGAATATTCAAGTGGGGATTCAATAATCATTTAATACATAATAAAAATGTGTTAAAATTACTCAAACATTTCCTCTAATTCTTTCTGTTTTGGGGGAGACATGTTATTTCTGGCTTTGCATTCAGGAATCTCTCCTGGCTGGCTTTGGAGACCATATGGGATGCCAGGAATCTAATCCAGGTTGGCCTTGTGCAAGGCAAATTCCTACCTGCTGTATTATTGCTCTGGCCCTTAAGTTTTGCTAATTTTTAAAAAGTCATTAAAAACCATGATTTATACATGAAACTAATTCAAAATTATTTAAATAATTTTTAATGTTATTCATTAAAATTTTATATATTCAATAAATATATGTACATACAAATTCACTTTACTTTCTAGATTAAACTTAAATTAGAAGGTGTTGGAAACAATAGTTTCAAATATAAATATACTTTATTAATTTAATATTTAAATCTAAAGCCAGGGCCAGGAATGATAGTACCATAGGTAGGGCATTTGCCTTTCATGGGGCCAACTCAGGCATCTGAAATGGTTCCTTGAACAGCAATCAATAGTAATTCCCAGCATAGAGACAGGTAGGAGTAATTTCTGAGTAACAATGAGTGTGCACCCAACTCAATATATTATTTTGTAAATAAAAGCTAAAATGAAAAATTTCCCACTTTTTCTATTTTAGCTGCATCAAGTATTTTATCAAAAATTTATTGTTCAACTGTTCCACAAACTTTTTCAAATTATCCTGTTGCAAACTATAAGTGATACCAGAGAGTTTAACAGTGTTAAAACAGCACCTTGTCTTTGACAGATAAATAATTAGTGATTATTGCTAATACAAAATCATTTTATTTAAATACTAAATATAGTATAGAGAATTAATTTTCCTTCCTAAAAAGTCTAAAGTACTCTTGCACACACACAAATTTTGAACAAATCCTTCTTACAAAAAATGTATGTCAGAATGACTCTATCAATGTCAGAAACTGACTAAATATTGCCTATATCAATATTGTGAAAATCCACAATTCTTGATTACTTTTCATAATCTTTTGGCTTATTACTTATAATAATCAATTTCAATTAGAATTTATGATTGGAGCAAGAGCACAGCAGGCAGGACATTTGCCTTGCATACAGCCAATTCCTGAACACATCATAGTGGTTCCTGAGCCAGGAAGTAACCCCTGATTGACACCAAATGTACCCCTGAAATTAGATATTATGTGTATATATATATACATATATATATTACAAGACTACTATTTATCACTTAGTTACATGATAAATATTTTAATGCTGAAATTTTAGGAGCTGTCGTTCTAATATTATGCTTATTATTTAAATACACTACGCATAATTATTTAAATAAAAATTTATAAGATACATATAGTGAGGGGCTGTTTAGTGGCGCTAGAGGTAAGGTGTCTGTCTTGCAAGCGCTAACCAAAAAAGGACCGCAGTTCGATCCCCCAGCGTCCCATATGGTCCCCCCAAGCCAGGGGTAATTTCTGAGCGCTTAGCCAGGAACAACCCCTGAGCATCAAACGGTGTGCCCCCCCCCCAAAATAACAAAAAATAACAACAACAAAAAATATACATATAGTGAGATATAAAAAGTTGTACACATAGTTATATATTCTATACCAATTGCATTTGATTACAGATGGAAATAGTGTGGCTAGCAAAAAAGGAAATAGTAGAGAAATCTCATCTTTCATTGGAGATTCAGCTCTTAGTATATATTACAGTGAAGATTTAAAAAATTTTTCCAACTAATTATGTGTCCCAAAGCTTGGAAGTCCCTTACATTAAAATATAAAAATATGGCATCCCTATGGTCCTCGGAGTCTGTCAGGAGCAATTTCTGAGCATAGAGCCAGGAGTGGCCCTTGAACACTACTGGATATGACCCAAAAACCAAAAAATAATGATAATAATAATAATTTCTGGTTTAAAAACTAACAAAAACTACATGTATCATTAAACAGTCTGTGTGTTTGAGTTGGTTTTATATAACATTTATTCCAATGTTGATTTAATATTTTCTTCTTAGTCATCATTTTGTGATAAATAGACCTGGATGCATAGATAACAGGATATGATTTATTATTGACTAATTAAAACATAAAATTTCTGTGTAGAATAATTAAGTTACATATTAAGATATTTTTATGGGGACCTCTGTATATATCACTGGGAAAATACTTTCTAACTTCAGTAACACCCAGCAGTCCTAGTGTTTCTGTCTACACTATGCATTAGGATTCCCAGCCTATTGTGTACTGATGCCCAGAATGTGGAATAACACTGCTTAATGTGTTCATACACATTGTGTGCAACCATGTTTATCACAATAAATGGGAGAGTAAATAAATTAACTTAATCTATGTTACAAAATGGTTGATAAAATTATAAAGCTAAGGTCAGTTTCATTTAAAATATAATTTTAATTTTTATTAACCCGATTAAAATTTTAATCAAATTAAACTCATCAATATCATTCTATACCTTAAAATCTTAAAAGACAAATATATCTTTATCTCAGAACTATTAGGTACTCATTAAATCATGGTTATCAATAATAAAATATAAGACAGGGTTTGAAATAATAATCTATAATCAAATAAATATTTGTAATATGAACTTGAAGTAAAATTATTGACATAAATGTTGGAAATATAATGGAATATTTATATATGATTTTATAATCATATTTTCTAAGAAATAAAAGATACAAACTTCTCTTTTCAGATTCTCTTTTTTTGGGGGCATACCCGGTGATGCTCAGGGGTTACTCCTGGCTCTGTGCTTAGCAATTTCTCCTGGCTTGGGGGACCATATGGGATTCTGGGTGTGGGGGGCTGGAACCAATATCCATCCCAGGTCAGCTGGGTGCAAAGCAAATAGGCCTACTGCTACGCCATTTCTCTGGTCCCCTCAGACTCTTTTATATAAGAAAAAGTAAAACTAGAATGAACAAAATAAATAATAGTTTCCAGCAATACTGAATTTCCCATGGAAACATCTAGTTGGGAACTTTCCAGATCTCGCTTTCAAATTTCTCAGGCTCATTCCACTTTCTTTAGAACTTCACTATTCTGTCTGATTGAATTCAACACATTAGGAGATAATCTGCTCTAGCATTTATGTTGGAAAAGTTTCCAACACACCCTTACAATGATTGAGGTCTTACAAGGCACATTAGTTAATATTTTGGATTTGTTTACTGCTCAATTGATTTTGACAATGTAGACATAGCATTGTCATTTGTCTTGCACTTTTTTTCCCTTGGTTAATATTTGGGGTTGGGGTGGGAATTGGGCCACTCCCTGTGAAGCCCAGAGCTCTTGCTTTCTAGCTTGTTTCAGTTTCTCAGGGAACATTTCTAGTACTAGTCAAGTGAATCAATATTGTTCTTGGGGTGAAGCCTATTTTTCTTCACTTTTCTATCTCTCTAACTTCTAAGTCATTTTTTGCCTTTGATTAAATGACTTTTTCAAGCTAACTTTTGTAAGAGTTTAGTTTAATAAACCCATTTGTTGATTTGGTTCTCCAAAAAATATAAATTTAACTCCTGCCCCCAACAAATATAATCTTTTTTCCTTAAAGCAATAAAAGTATGATTCTATTATTGACTAATTCCTTTTTCTATGACTATTTCTCAAGCAATTCTCTTCACATTGATGGATATTCAACTAAATTTGAAAAGATCACTTCAACTTTAATAAAAACTTTGTTGTATTTTTATATTTGTATAACCTATATTTATAAGAACTCATGAAACTATGAGGCCACACATGAATAGCTTATTAAGTAAAAAAGTATTTTCATTAACAATAATTTGTTACTTTAAAATATGCTTGTATTTATTTTCTTTTTTAATGCAAAAATTCAATATAGTCCTTAATTTTGTGGACAAAACTATATTTTATTGCCTAGATATATTTGCTGTTAAATTGCTATTTTAATTTACACAATTTAAAGTTGAGCCTTGACTAAATCTGTTTAGCCAAAATTTACCAAATTATAATTTAATTTTCTTTATTACTCATGAATTTTATACATACTAGTTTCCTAAGAGTATTCACCACTTAAATCATTTATATTTCAAATGTAACAAAAATACAAACTAAGCAAAAACAACCTTTCATTGTATGAACAAAAAGAAGATAACATTTGTATTTGACCATTTTATATCTATGGCTTATTTTTATAGATCTTGCAAAACTAATTCAGAACAATTTTTGTTGTTTTTTGTTTTGTTTTTGTTTTTGTTTTTTGGGTCACACCTGGCAGCACTCAGGGGTTACTCCTGGCTCTACAGTCAGAAGTTCAGAAGTCACTCCTGGCAGGCACTGGCGACCATTTGAGATGCTGGAATTAGAACCACCGTCTGTTCAAATCAGCCGCATGCAAGGCAAAGGCCTATTGCTGCGCCACCACTCTGGCAGAACATTTTCTTTAAAGTAAAAGGTATATCAAACATTTTCGATAAAAAGAAATATAGAAATTTGACATATCAGTTCTTCTGTGTCTCTTCAGCTGGTATTTTGGGGGCTCTGGGCAGAACAGCTAGCCATAGGCCCCCTGGGCTGACCACTTCGTCCAGGGGACTGAGATCCCCCCACCCCAGACTGGACCCCATTCAGGATTTCTCTTCTTACTATTATTCATTTTCAAAAGTGAACGGGAGCATTTGCACTCGCGCAACATATATACTTTTTAATAACACCCGAAAATATTCTTAATTCTCAACTGTTTTAGAAAAAAAATGGAATTCCCTAGATTTGGAGGATAATATTCAAATAGGTCTCCAAAATCAGTGTATATGTAGACGTGACTTCCTATACAGTGGTACTTTCTGACTACCAAGCCTAATCCATATACAATTCATGTAAACAATGTATATGACCCCTCTGATATATTTCCCCTCCTCCACACAGAGCCCCTTCTACTCCCTCATATTCCAATCCGGATTCATTATCTTCTCCTTAATTAACCCTCTTTACACTCTGTTCTTTAATTTGTTAGGCACCAAGACAGACCTCCTTCCCCAACAGACTGCCCTTTTGCACACTCCTACAAAGCTCATTATTACTCCTTAACTCTCCCACCCCCAACCATCAGTACCTCACATTTATCCTTTTTAACTTCAGTACTACACAGTTCTAATCACAGACCAAAGTCATGCATTGGATTTAACAACACCCAACTATTTCAAAAGACATAAAATGGACAAATATATCTTTTGAATATTTTATGTGTATTTTCTTTAACAGCTATAACTCTTTCTAATTATTTTTTTACCGTGATGATTCTATTCACTGTTTATCTTGTCTTCTCTTTGTGAGCTGTTCAATAAGGAATTTTGGTGGAAGAGTCCCTCAGTTTAATGCTTATGATTGAACCATGTCATGGGGATTGTTGGACTTGTTCTTATGGTCCCCATATGCACCAATAACGCCACATGGCATTGTTCCTTGTTTGCATAGGCACATTAAAATGGGAAAATACTATACATATAAATAAGTTCTTATCTATTAGAGATTGGAACACACAAATCTTGTAGTGCAAAGGGGCCTTACACCCTGAACATTGATATAATGACCTGGCACAGGCCTCAGAGCAACGGGCATCCTCAATTCACCCCTGAACCAGGGAAGGTATCTACGAAACATCCAAGGTTTTTTATACCAAAACCTGGAAGCAATCCTCTACCAGGAAGACACTACCATGAATCTGACATCGACCTGCTCAAAAGAGACTTCCCTTAACACTAAGAAGACTTGACAACAACAACAACCTGCTTACAGGACAGGGTTCTCTGCATTGCCCTTTAATTGTGAGGTGAAATGAGAAGACACTCTGCACCATCCTGACTGCAGTATAGGTTATGCAGATTTCAGGATCTTTAATACATAAACATGATACCAACAACAGAGACAGTGTGAGAAATAAAAGTATATTGGCACTACAGACAATGACCTAGATTGGACAAACTAGTTTGCCTGGAGCCTAGATTTGGTCTTATGCCAGGAAACTTTAGGGGTAGGGTCTCCTTGTATTTAGGCCAAAGCTTTTCCATTCCATGTCCCTCATATTTTGGTGGGCCTATGCAAACAATAATTGCTGCTCTAATACTGTTTTTACTGTGCTCCTTTGACTCTAATCCTTAAGAAAAACAAACCACTTAAACTTTTGAGGTTAACTTAAAGTTCAGTGGTCCTCAAACTATGGCCCACGGGCGAAATATTGTATTTGTATCTGTTTTGTTTCTTCATTGCAAAATAAGATATATGCAGTGTGCATAAGAATTCGTTCATAAGTTTTGTTTTTACTATTGTCAGACCCTCCAATGGTCTGAGGGACAGTGAACTGGCCCCCTGTTTAAAAAGTTTGAGGACCCCTGACTTAAACTAATATACATGTGCATGGAAATATAAAAAAGTACTTTGCCTTCAATGTTTAAGGAGTTACATAAGTGTTATGTCTTTAGATTGCTTTGTGTGCTGCTAAGAAATATTATGTACTATAATCTGGGGACTTGAGGGACAAAGCAATTGTAGATAGGTTCTGTTTTATTTTTCTTAATGTTCTTTGGCTGAAAGTTCAAAGTTAAGATATCAGCAATAGGACTACTGAGAATTCTGTTTATGGGTGATTGTCCTTCCACTGTAACTTTACCTTGTCCTCTTTCTTTGCATCTTTGTTCTCATAATTAAAAATAAAAATTAATAAAAAAAAAGAAATTGAGTTTTTTGATTCATTTAGCCACTCTGTGTCTCTTAACTGGTGCATTTAGTCCATTGACATTGAGAGAAAGAATTGTCCTGGGAGTTAGTGCCATCTTTATATTAAAGTTTGGTGTGTCTGTTGGTAAGCCTTGTCTTAAAGTATACCGTTCAGTTTTTCTTTTAAGAATGGTTTTGAGTCTGTGAAGTTTTTGAGCTGTTGTTTGTCTGTGAAACTATGTATTGTTCCTTCAAACCTGAAAGTGAGTTTTGCTGGGTGCAGTATTCTAGGCGAAGCATTTATTTCATTGAGTTTTGTCACTATGTCCCACCACTGCCTTCTGGCCTTGAGTGTTTCTGGTGACAGGTCTGCAGTAAATCTCAAGGATGTTCCCTTGAATGTAATTTCTCTTTTCGATCTTGCTGCTTTCAGAATTCTGTCTCTATCTATGGGATTCGTCATTGTGACTAGGATGTGTCTTGGGGTGTTTTTTCTGGGGTCTCTTTTAGTTGGCACTCTTCGGGCATGCAGGATTTGATCACATGTATTCATTATCTCTGGTAGTTTCTCTTTAATGATGTTCTTGACTGTTGATTCTTCCTGGAGATTTTCTTCCTGAGTCTCTGGGACTCCAATGATTCTTAAGTTGTTTCTGTTGAGCTTATCATAGACTTCTATTTTCATCTGTTCCCATTCTTTGAGTAATTTTTCCATTGTTTGATCATTTGCTTTGAGGCTTTTTTCCAATTTCTTCTGCTGTATGTAATTGTTATGTATCTCATCTTCCAGTGTACTGATTCTATCCTCAGCTGCTGTTAACCTGTGGGAAATCTCAAACATGATTTTCTTCAATTCATCTACTGAGTTTCTCAGACCTGTTATTTGATCTGAAATTTCTGTTTGGAGTTTTTTCATTTCTATCTTCATATTCTCCTGATTCTTTTTAGTTTTCTCTTCTATACTTTGTTTGAGTTCTTCGAACATGTTCCATATTGCAACTCTAAACTCCTTATCTGAGAGACTGACTAGGTGGTTGGTCATGTTCAAGTCATCAGAGTTGCCATCTTCATTCTCTATGTCTGGCACTGGCCCGAGTTGTTTCCCCATTGTCACACTAGTACTGCGTGTTTTTCTACGTGTTGTGATTGTATTCATATGCTAAATGCTGTGCACAGTCGCGAACGGGAGCGGAGCAACCGTGCTCCTCTGGCTTCTCCTTTCTGGGCGTGTCGACTCACCTCCACGGAAGGCTCACAGGAAGGCAGGCTGGCAGATGGGCCGCACCCAGGATGAAATCAGGCCAAAAATGCAGGACAGCAGAGTAGAGAGGCAGAAGTGTGCTGGCATCTGAGATCCAGCGAAGTTCAGTGGCTCCTCCCTTTCTGGGCGTGTCAACTCACCTCCACGGAAGGCTCACGGGAAGGCAGACTCCCCAGAAAGCTCACAGGAAGGCAGGCTGGCTGATGAGCCGCACCAAGGGTGAAATCAGGCCGAAAATGCAGGACAGCAGAGTAGAGAGGCAGAAGGGTGCTGGCATCTGAGATCCAGCGAAGTTCAGTGGCTCCTCCCAACCTTCTGCTGCCTACAAGAAACGCACCTGAATAGTCAGAACAAACATAGACTCAAAATAAAAGGCTGGAGGAAAATCATCCAAGCAAACAACACCCAAAAAAAAGCAGGAGTGGCCATATTAATATCAGATGATGCAAACTTTATACTTAGGAAAGTTGTAAGGGACAAAGATGGACATTTTGTATTAATCAAGGGATATGTACAGCAGGAAGAAATCACCCTTCTAAACATATATGCACCGAATGAGGGGCCAGCAAAATATTTGATACAACTGTTGACAAATCTGAAAAATAATATCAATAACAACACAATAATTGTGGGAGACCTCAACACGGCATTGTCAACACTAGACAGGTCAACCAGACTGAAACCCAACAAGAATATACTAGACCTGAGGAGAGAAATGGAAGAAAGAGGCCTAGTAGATATATACAGGACACTCCACCCCCAGAAGCCTGGATACACATTTTTCTCTAATGTACATGGGACATTCTCTAGGATAGACTACATGTTAGCACACAAAACATACCTCTATAATATCAAGAGGATAGAAATTTTGCAGGCTGCCTTTGCTGACCACAAAGCCCTGAAATTATATATAAACTACAAAGGGACACAGAAGAAAAATTTTAACACCTGGAAGTTAAATAGTCTCATACTGAATAATCAGTGGGTCCGAGATGAAATCAAAGAGGAAATCAAAACCTTCCTGAAAACAAATGACAATGGAGACACAATTTATCAGAACCTATGGGACACAGCAAAAGCAGTACTGAGAGGAAAATTTATAGCTTTGCAAGCACACATCAGGAAAGAAGAAGGGGCATACCTGAATAGCTTAATGACGCAGCTCATAGAATTAGAAAGTGCTCAACAAAAGGATCCAAAAATAGGGAGGCAGAAGGAAATAACAAAGCTGAGAGCAGAAATCAATGAAGTGGAAGCCAGAAAAACCATCCAAAAGATCAACGAAAGCAGAAGTTGGTTCTTTGAAAAAATAAACAACATTGATAGACCACTGGCAAAACTAACAAAGAAAGAAAGAGAGAGAAACTTGATAACTCGTATTAGGAATGAAAAAGGAGAGATCACTACTGATATGGTAGAGATTCAAAGGGTAATCAGAAACTACTTTGAAAAACTCTATGCCACTAAATATGAAAACCTGGAAGAAATGGATAAATTTTTGGAATCTTATAATCTTCCACGATTGAATGAAGAGGATGTAGCATATCTAAACACACCCATCACTATTGAGGAAATTAAGAAAGTAATCAAATGTCTGCCCAAAAACAAAAGCCCAGGCCCAGATGGATTTACTAATGAATTCTTTCAAACCTTTCAAGAGGAACTACTACCAATCCTGGCAAGACTCTTTCATGAAATTCAAAAAACAGGAAAACTTCCAAATAGCTTTTATGAAGCCAACATTACCTTGATACCTAAACCAGACAGAGATGCTACGAAAAAAGAAAATTACAGACCAATATCGCTGAAGAATGCAGATGCAAAGATCTTCAACAAAATCCTGGCAAATAGGATTCAATGCCTCATTAAGAAGATCATCCACTACGATCAAGTAGGTTTCATTCCAGGAATGCAAGGCTGGTTTAACATTCGTAAATCTATCAACATAATACACAACATCAACAGCAAGAAAAATAAAAATCACATGATCATATCAATCGACGCAGAGAAAGCATTTGACAAGGTCCAACACCCATTCTTGATCAAAACTCTCAGCAAGATGGGAATGGAAGGAACCTTTCTCAATATAGTTAAGGCCATCTACCACAAGCCAGAGGCAAATATTGTCCTCAATGGAGAAAAACTGAAAGCCTTTCCTCTAAATTCTGGCACAAGACAAGGCTGTCCTCTCTCACCACTCCTATTCAACATAGCACTGGAAGTACTCGCTATAGCGATTAGGCAAGAAAAGGATATCAAGGGAATCCAGATAGGAAAGGAAGAAGTCAAGCTCTCACTGTTTGCAGATGACATGATACTCTACTTAGAAAACCCCAAAGACTCTACCAAAAAGCTTCTAGAAACAATAGACTCATATAGCAAGGTGGCAGGCTACAAAATTAACACACAAAAATCAATGGCCTTTCTATACACCAATACTAATAAGGAAGAAATGGACATTAAGAAAACAACTCCATTCACTATAGTGTCACACAAACTCAAATATCTTGGAATCAACTTGACTAAAAATGTGAAGGACCTATACAAGGAAAACTATAAAACTCTGCTCCAAGAAATAAGAGAGGACACGCGGAAATGGAAGCACATACCCTGCTCATGGATTGGCAGGATTAACATCATTAAAATGGCAATACTCCCCAAAGCACTGTACAGACTTAATGCGATCCCCCTAAAGATACCCATGACATTCTTCAAAGAAGTGGACCAGGCACTTTTGAAATTTATTTGGAACAATAAAAACCCTCGAATAGCTAAAGCAATCATTGGGAAAAAGAATATGGGAGGAATTACTTTCCCCAACTTTAAACTTTACTACAAAGCAATAGTTATCAAAACAGCATGGTATTTGAATAAGGACAGGCCCTCAGATCAGTGGAATAAGCTTGAATACTCAGAGAATGTTCCCCAGACATACAATCATCTAATTTTTGATAAAGGAGCAAAAAATCCTAAATGGAACAAAGAAAGCCTCTTCAACAAGTGGTGTTGGCACAACTGGGTAGCCACTTGCAAAAAATTGAACTTAGACCCCCAGCTAACATCATGTACGAAGGTAAAATCCAAATGGATTAAAGACCTCGATATCAGCCCCAAAACCATAAGATATATAGAACAATACGTAGGTAAAACACTCCAGGACATTGAGGCTAAAGGCATCTTCAAGGAAGAAACTGCACTCTCCAAGCAAGTGAAAGCAGAAATTAACAGATGGGAATATATTAAGCTGAGAAGCTTCTGCACCTCAAAGGAAATAGTGCCCAAGATACAAGAGCCACCCACTGAGTGGGAGAAACTATTCACCCAATACCCATCAGATAAGGGGCTAATCTCCAAAATATACAAGGCACTGACAGAACTTTACAAGAAAAAAACATCTAATCCCATCAAAAAATGGGGAGAAGAAATGAACAGACACTTTGACAAAGAAGAAATACAGATGGCCAAAAGACACATGAAAAAGTGCTCCACATCACTAATCATTAGGGAGATGCAAATCAAAACAACGATGAGATACCACCTCACACCACAGAGAATGGCACACATCACAAAGAATGAGAATAAACAGTGTTGGCGGGGATGTGGGGAGAAAGGAACTCTTATCCACTGCTGGTGGGAATGCTGTCTAGTTCAACCTTTATGGAAAGCGATATGGAGATTCCTCCAAAAACTGGAAATTGAGCTCCCATACAATCCAGCTATACCACTCCTAGGAATATACCGTAGGAACACAAAAATACAATACAAAAACCCCTTCCTTACACCTATATTTATTGCAGCACTATTTACCATTGCAAGACTCTGGAAACAACCAAGATGCCCTTCAACAGACGAATGGCTAAAGAAACTGTGGTACATATACACAATGGAATATTATGCAGCTGTCAGGAGAGATGAAGTCATGAAATTTTCCTATACATGGATGTACACGGAATCTATTATGCTGAGTGAAATAAGTCAGAGAGAGAGAGAAAAACGCAGAATGGTCTCACACATTTATGTGTTTTAAGAAAAATGAAAGACATTCTTGCAATAATAACTTTCAGACACAAAAGAGAAAAGAGCTGGAAGTTCCAGCTCACCTCAGGAAGCTCATCACAAAGAGTGATGAGTTTAGTTGGATAAATAACTACATTTTGAACTGTCCTAATAATGAGAATGTATGAGGGAAATTGAGAACCTTTTTAGAGTACAGGCGGGGGTCGGGTGGGGAGGAGGGATACTTGGGACATTGGTGATGGGAATGTTGCACTGGTGATGGGTGGTGTTAAGAAAAAAAAAAAGAAATAAAAAAAATAACTCTAGCTATTACTTGGTGGTGAATAGCACACATAAGCATATTTTTTCAAGCTTTGTTTTCAGCTTTATTTATTATATTTTTTATCTTGGGGCCTTACCCAGTGATGCCTCCCCAGGTATATTTTTGTTGTTGTTGTTGTTGTTGTTGTGCTTAGGGGACCATATAGTACCAACATTTTAACCCAGAAGCACTCCCAATCCCACCAAAAAAAAAAAAAAGAAATATAGAAATTTCTCAAACAATGTCTGATTTTAAGTTATATATCTATCATAGTTTTATTTTATATGTATGCATATAAGAATATCTTTTGTATCAAGTTTCTGCTATATAAAATGTATGGATCATATATATTAAGTAATATAATTTTTAGATCCCTTATAACATATATGTCATTTGGTCAAGTGTTTTGAAAAAAGGTGACAGAAAAGAAAGATGAAGAGAGAAAAAATACAGCAAGTAATAATTTAAATAATGAGAAATAATTTTTTATTAGAGATAGGTACAAAAAATAAGGAATAAAATAGTGAGTGAATTAGATTGAGTATTCATGTTTTTATGTTTTATAGTACTGGTTTTATTATATGTGTTGATGTATATAGATTTTGGAATTTTTGAACGTGCCACACCCAGTGGTGCTCAGAGCTTACTCCTCACTCTACACTGAGCAATAGAAAAATATGTCGTGCAGGGGAAAAAAACAGTGTACCATACCACCCAAGCAATCTACTCACTTCACTATAACTTCAGTTTCTAAATATATGCAAATTTTATAAACTTGAATTGTGGCAAGTAACTTTTTATAATGTGGGTGATTTTATTAATTATACTATACTTAGGATTTATATAAAGTTGGAGTAGCTGTATAGTATCAAGATAGTTAAAGTTTTAACTAAACTAATTAAAATATTTTAATAAACTTTTAAAGAAAACTTTAAATGCAATAAATTGAAGTTAGGTTTATCTCATAGTTCACAAAAAATATTTACTTTCAATTTATCTGGCAACTTAAGAGATTTTATACTTCAGAGTGTTTTTTTATTTTTTTAATGACTATAATATATCTATATGCAGTTTTCTCAATTAGAGACAAAGAAATAACGATTTCAAGAATGCATTTGAGAATAAGACTATTAGCTTAAATTGGAAACATTTTAAGTGTAAATGTGTTTCATATTCATATTAATGTCTAATAAATAATTTAAGATGAACTTACTAATAATTTGTACTGTGGAATTATTTAGACATAATCAGCAACCATTGCACATATAAGTAATTCATTTTCATGATTATGTTTTGCTCAAAAATTAAAAACACAACTTTTAAATGGATGCATAACATTATTGCTTCTATCAAATGGATTATTAACTATATTTTCATCTAATATTTTCAATAATGAGTGCGAAAGTTTAAAAATTGCATGCATCTTTGTAAATGATATTATGAACATTCATTTTAAATTAAATAGGAAATATTAAAATTTAAGGTGACAAATTGCCTTCTGTTATATTACACTAAGAATCCTTTCTCTTCATTTTGAGTACAAGAATTGAATATCAAAAACAAGAGTTATTAGTTCTCAAGAACAGTTACTTGAGTTCTCATCTATAACTTTCGGAAGGATATCAAATCCTTTCCGCATAATACATTATTTTTCAATGTTACATACACTTATTTTTGAAGATAAAATTAGTTTTAATTATTTGTCACTCTTTTGTGGGCAGGGACACAACTAATAATGTTCAGGGATTACTCCTGACTGCACTCAGAAATCACTTCTGGTGGTACTTAGGGACCATTTTGGATTCCAGGAATCAAAATCAGGTCATCATTACACAAAACAAATTTCCTACCTACTGTCCTATTGCTGAAGCCCCATATATGTCTTTCTTTGTAGAATATTTCTTCAAAGAAAAAAATATGCTCTTGTCCTTGGTTGATACTCTCATATTCCCAAAAATATTCATCAGTTTTGACATATTGCAAGTATTCATGTTTTAAGAAAATGTTTTGATTAGCATAAGAATAATAATTTTCGACATACAGACATCCCTGACAAGGCCTGGCACTGAGCCCCTTCAATGGACTACGAGGCTATAATCGTGGCTTGGGTTTGGTGACAGATTCATCTGCACTCAGGGACATTGTACTATATCGACCAGCACTGTAAAATAAAAATCCATGGGTTGTGATAGTCATCCCAGGCATCGTGTTTCTAAAACCATGTCTAAAGAAGCAGGGTAGTGGTGAAGAAATAATAAACCAAGCCAATCAGAAAAGGATGATCATGGGAATGTTGCCCTGGTGAAGGAGGATATTCTTTATATGAATGAACCCAATTACAAACATGTCTTTAATCAAGGTGCTTAAATAAAGATATTATTAAAAAAAAGAATAATAGTTTTTAGTAAAACATATATAGGTGAAATATAAAAGAAATAAATTATAACAATACCATATCCTAAACCTTTTTAGCAAGATTAAAGAAAATATGCTTCCTAGTAACCATAAAAGAGAAACTTATTATATATTTATGACATGAAGTAATGAGAAAACTAACAGTTTAGGTTCTTAATCTTATAGAGTATATTTCTTTATTGTGTGTTTTTGTGCATCACATCAATTACAATTTGGTGGATATATAATTAACTTACTTCTTTTTTAAAAAATTCCATGTGATAAACTTTGCAACTGGTGAATTTCAGAATTTCTGCAATTACATTTTTTTTGGTACCACATACAGAGGCGCTCAGGGTTACTCCTGGATCTGTGCTCAGAAATAGCACTTGCAGGCTTGGGGAACCATATGGGATGCAGGGAATGGCAAACGCCCTACTGCAGTACTATCTCTCCAGCCCCTCAATTCTTATTTTTAAAACCAATATGTACAATGCTTAAAAAAATCAGAAACTATTTAAACATTTAAAAAACAGGATGTCTTGGGATCTAAGGAGTGGCACAACAGTGGGGTATTTGCATTGCACGCGGCTGACAGAGGACGGACCTCGGTTCCATCCCCCTGAGTCCTGGTTCCCCCAAGCCAGGGGCAATTTCTGAGCCAGGAGTAATCCCTGAGCATCACTGGGTGTGCCCCCTAAAAACAACAAAAAAACAAAAACCAAAACCAGGATGCCTGGGCCGCACGATAGCACAGTGGTAAGGCCTTGCACATCTCCAACCCCGGACTGACTCTGGAATCCAGTTTGATTCCTGGCATTCCATATGGTCTCTCGAGCCTGCCAGAAGCGATTTCTGAGTGCAGAGCCAGGAGTAATCCCTGAATGCTCCCTGTTAGGCCCCAAAACCAAACCAAACCAAACCCCCAAAACACCATACACACACACACACACACACACACACACACACACACACACACACACACACACACACACACACACCCCTAAAATAGGATGTCAATTATGGAGATTTTTCAAAAATATGGACATTGATGGGGCTGGAGGAGTGGCGCAAGCGGTAGGGCATTTGCCTTGCAAGCGCTAACCTAGGACAGATTGCAGCTCGATATCCCGGAATCCCATATGGTTCCCCAAGCCAGAAGTGATTTTGAGCATATAGCCAGGAGTAACCCCTGAGCGTCACCAGATGTGGCCCAAAAAGAAAAAAAAAATTGGACATTGAGCTCTCATATGATTCAGCTATACTACTCTTAGGGATATACCCTAGGAACAAAAATAAAACACAAAAATACCTTCCTAACACCTAATTTCATTGCAGTGCTATTTACAATAGCCAGAATTTGGAAACAACAAGAATGGCTAAAGAAACTGTACATATACACAATGGAATATTATGCAGCAAACTCAGTCCTTATCTAACACCATGCACAAAGGTCAAATCCATATGGATTAAAGACCTTGATATCAGACTGAAATCATAAGGTATATAGAACAACACATAGGCCAAACATCCCATGACAGTGAAGCATCTTCAAGGAGGAAACAGCTTTCTCAAAAAAGTGGAAGCAGAGGTTGAATGGCTAAAGAAATTGTACATATACAGAATGGAATTTTATGCAGCAATTGTCAGGAGAGATTGTCGTGAAATTTTCCTATGGATATAGAAACTTATGCTGAGTGAAATAAGCCAGAGGGATAGAGTGAGACAGAATAGTCTTACTTATCTATGGGTTTTAAGAAAACTGAAAAAACATTATTGTAATAATACCCATAGATGAGGGCCAGAAGGACAGGCTCAAAATATGAAGTTCACCATAAACAGTGGTGACAGCAGTTAGAGAACTAACTACACTAACAACTACTATGGATATGTTAATGAGTGAGAGAAGTAGAATGCCTGTTTCAAGTACAGGCAGGGACTGGGGGAGGAGGACGGAGGCATAGGTGGAGGGAATGTTGCATTGGTGAGGGAGGGTGTTCTGTTTATGACTGAAACCCAACCACAAACATGTTTGTAATCATGGTTTTAAATAAAGATATTATTTATAAAAAAGAAACTGATCAAAGAGAGATAAAGCAATTTGTCCAAATATGCATAACAATTAATTGATGGAGCAGAGATGCACATCTAATAATTGTTTTAAGCTAGAAATTTGAGTGCTGGGCCCGGAGAGATAGCACAGCGGCGTTTGCCTTGCAAGCAGCCGATCCAGGACCAAAGGTGGTTGGTTTGAATCCCGGTGTCCCATATGGTCCCCCGTGCCTGCCAGGAGCTATTTCTGAGCAGACAGCCAGGAGTAACCCCTGAGCATCGCCGAGTGTGGCCCAAAAACCAAAAAAAAAAAAAAAAAAAGAAAAAGAAATTTGAGTGCTTAAAAGTTACCTAAGAGAACCAAAAAACAGTTGGTTGGTAAGTGATATTAATGTGAGGTCTGCTTGTTAAATCATTCTTAGACACACACATATAAGAGAATCTTCTGAATTGCTCATCAATTCCAAGTGGTTCTGTTCTGCTTCTACTTGTTCTTCAAATTTCATTAGCTACTACCATTTTCTCAAAATCCTCATCAAATACAAGAAAATGCATTGATTATAAGTTTTCTTCTTTTTCTTCTTCTTATTATTTTGTTGTTTTTTTTGGACCACACCTGCTTGACACTCAGGGGTTACTCCTGGCTATGCTCTCAGAAATCACCCCTGGCTATGTGGGACCATATGGGATGCTGGGGGATCGAACCATGGTCCATCCTAGGCTAGTGCTTGCAAGGCAGATGCCTTACCTCTAGCGCCACCTCTCTGGACCCTATTATTATTTTTGCTACAAATTACTTCAATATACACTTTCACTCTTTTGTGAATAAAAGTAATCTTAATCTTTGCATGTGGTTATTCTGCTTTTCTACACCATTATGTGAAGTAGCTTTTCTATTCCACTTTATCTACCTTTTCCCTTTGTTGTAAATTAACTTTCAATCCATCTGATAATTTAGCTCTGGATTCAACTATTCAAATGAGAGTCTGTATTTCAGTACTACATGCTTTTAATTTCCATAATTTTGAAGTAAAGACTAAAGATCTTGGGGTAGAGAGATAAAACATCCAGTAATGAACTTCCTTTCTATGTTCAACCCCAGACACTGAATATATATCACCAAAGCACCTCCAGGAGTAAATTCTGATCATAGAACACCACCAGGTGTAGCCCCAATACAAATAAAAATATTTAACATTGTTATCAAAGCTACTCTGTTCTGCATTCAGGAATTACTCATGGCAATGCTAAAGGGAATATATATATATACATACATACATCTATAGGCATGTATATATAAATACACGTATATGTATATATGTGTGTATATATACACACACTGTGGATCAAACTCAGGTTGGCTGTGTGTAAGTCAAGCACTCTACCTACCCTGTACTATCACTCAGACACCCATAAACATGCATTTTTTTTTTGATTTTTGGGCCACACCCAGTAATGCTCAGGGGTTACTCCTGGCTATGTGCTCAGAAGTTGCTCCTGGCTTGGGGGACCATATGGGACACCGGGGGATTGAACCGCTGTCCATCCTCGGCTAGCGCAGGCAAGGCAGGCACCTTACCTTTAGCGCCACCGCCCAGCCCCATAAACAATGCATTTTTGATAAAGTTCTGGAAATCTGGACCTTAGAGGAGAACCATTGCATTAAAAACTAATTGGAAAAAAGTAAGAAAATTATCATTCTAAAGCCAAAGTAATTTAAAAGTAGTTAAGGTATTTACTTTTTTTATACCCAGAAATTCCCAGTGTAAATCCTTAGTGTCATATGTCATTTCCAAAAAAAATTGTTAGGTTCACTCCAGAGCACAGAGCAACGAACAATTTCTGAAAACTGTTGGGTATATTTATTAAGAAAAAAATATTTTCCATTAAAAATGTTTTCTATGTGCCCAATTGAATGTATTTAATAGATCATTACTATATTAATTTTTAATGAATAGACTTCTTATGTCTGTTTAATTCTGTTAAATAAAAAGCATCATGGAGTTGGAGCAGTGGCGCAGGGGAAAGGGTGTCTGCCTTGCCAGTGCTGGCCTGGAACAGAGTGCGGTTTGATCCCCCGGTGTCTCATGTGGTCCCCCCGGGTTAGAAATTATTTCTGTGCGCATTGCCTACAGTGACCCCTGGGTTTTTGGGTGTGGCCCCCAAACCAATAAATAAATAAAGTAAATAAATAAATACATAAATAAATAAAAAGAAGCACCCTGAGTCCAAAATGGATGCTTAGTAAGCTATCAACGTTTCTGCCCTTGTATTATGCCTTCTCAATATACCACCATTACTCAAGACCAACTTTTATACTTAAGTTTTACATTTTACAATTCTCCATTTTGTGGTAGATCAGGAAAAATGTTTAATTTGTGGTTTATTGTCTCAAATATCTTTCTTTTTAGGGTGGGCGCAAACAATAGCTTTCTTTTCATTAATAGAAAGCAACAAATATTTATACAATAGTGTGTTACTAAAAATTTAAAATGAAAGAAATAATAAAACTGCCTACGAACTACTATCTGCAGAAGAGATACATATGTTCTGACATTTTATTTTCAATGTTGTCCTCAGATAAATGGAAAATGATATGCGTTTTTTTTTAATTATTGTACCATGCAAATGTTACTAAAAGAAAAAATAGAACTCCATGTGTGGTCTGCTAGAAAACTATATTCTGTTACTCAAAGAAACATTTAGGAAAACAGATGGTTGTAGAATTTTTGCTTAGATTTCAGAAAGCAATTCTTATTTGCATTGTATTATGGTACAAGCTGCGATTATACAATGCCAGAAATGTTTGAAAAGCAAAATATTTCTACAAATACTTAATTTTCTAGGAAAAGCAGCTTGGCTAGCATATTTTTCTCCATCAACCCCCCAACAGGGGGAGTTGGTAGCAACTTGTGAATCTAATCACCACAAACTGATGTATCTAGTTTATTAGATGATCCTTTTAGAAGAATTTGAGTTCTGTGGTAAAATAACTTATATATTCGACAGTGTAATTCATTATATTTTATGGCCACTTACACACATTGATTGAAATATTTAAAAGGGCTATTTATATTTTGGGGAAGAGCAAATAACAGTAATATCTTGATTCTCCATGATTATTTTCAAAAAAAATTGATAGCTTTACCTTTCAAAGCACTATGAGTCTAATTTGGGTTGTGCTAACCTTAATTCTAAAGAGGGAAATTAAGAAGAGAGAAACTAAGGCATGTGTTAAAGATTTATTTACTAAGAATATAAATAAAAATGGAAATAGATGAAAATAAACTTATAATTAAATTGTTTGGCAATCTTTATGTTTTTCATACATTGCTAATTTCTCTTTGTTTTTTGACTAATTCATGCTGATAATAGTATATTGCTGAATATTAGTGTTTTTAAGCACCTTAAACATGAACTCAGTAATGAATAAACATTTTAAGACATTGTGCTTGAGAAGAAATTCTATATAAAGTCTAAATAAACAAGTTAATCTATAGTGATGGATATGGGAGATAACAAAATAAATACATTATTCATTCCATTTGTAGAGCTATTTTTATTTTCACTGATGTTATATTAATAGATCGGTAAATAGTAGAGACTGAATAAAAGTATTAAATTATAATGTTTTTATATAAACTATTATATGTACCATATATACAAATACTAAAGTATTACATATACTAATATATGTTTATACTATTTTTTAAAGATCAAGTTAAAGAGAAGAAAACTAATATTTGGCATGGTATCACTTGTTTTCAATTTTGAATAATCTAATTAGCATATTTATAAAATTTATAAAATTTTGTATAATGCTGTTATAGCTGCTTTGGATTATTTTGATAACAAAATCAATACTACATAAGTGGAAAATAAGTTTTGTTTATATCTCTTATATTTCAACCTATCAGCCTACCCAGGGTTGCTGTACCTAAAGATACCCAATATTTCATATAATTAATTTTAGAAATAAACAAACTAGCAAAGTATTTGTACAGTACCATCTATTTTTATTTCCTTTTTGGCTTTTGGTTTTTGGCTCACACCCTGTGACTCTCACTCCTGGCTACGCGCTCAGAAATCACTCCTGACTTTGGGACCATATGGGATGCCAGGTCCATCCTAGGTTAGCACGGGCAAGTCTGAGGCCTTACCTCTTGTGCCACTGCTCCGGCCCCATCATAATATATCATTTGTATACCTATTAGCATTTGAAGTTTCTGATATTCACCACTGTGAGTAATAAAAATGTTATCTTAAGTGGGTAAGTATATAAAAATGTTACAATTCCAATAGTAAATCTTATAGATACATTAGTATACAACATTTATAATTGTGACATTAAAAAGAATAGGTAAAATATATGGAATTCTAACTTGATTGAAAACTGGAGTAAATAAGATAGGAACAATGTGGGAAGTGTGTACCCACACTTGACATACACACATACAATCACAAAACAGTGGCAGAGGATTGAATAAGTAGAAAGAAATGTCACTAAAACGACATCATAGGAAACACTATAAAAAAATAGAAGCAGGCAAAGGGGGTGGTAAGTTCTGAAAATTTTTTGAGCAAAATAAATTTCAAGGAAAGAAACAGCAAATGCCAAGCTCAATATTTAGTACAATAAATACAAAGTAAAAAAGTTGTGACATGCCACATATCAGTCTTGACTAAATTGTGAAAAAGAACTGTAGAGAACTTGAGTTGAAAAAATCTCTGCCCTCCTTCTCCCCACATGTCAACTTCTTCAGCCAAAATAGATTCTGAAGATGCAATCAAATTAAGAATTTCAAGATGAGGGGATTAGTCTGGAATATTGTTGAGCCCAGTATTATCACAAGAGCCCTTCTTATGAAAAGCAGGAAAGACAGAGCTGAGAATCTGTACTGCTGACTTCATTGTGAAAAAATAGAAGAGTCATAACCAAAAAAATCAGAAAAATAATTTATGTAGAAGTAAACAATAGGAAAGATTCTGACCTAGACCTTTAGAAATTGGCAACCCTGTCAACTCCAACATTTAAGCTTAGTGAGGGATATTTGGGCTTCTAAAATTTAAAAATGAAATATTAAAAATGGAATTGATTTAAACTATTCATTGTGTGGCAAGGATTATAATAACAGAAGGAAAATATTATAGAGCTGAATGATAATTGATGCAGATATCATTACACTAATAATTTTAAGAGCAATGATGCTAAATTGATTATATATTGCTTCTATGTGTTTTGAAGAATTGTAATGTTTTATGAATCTATTAAACAATAGATGCCAGATTAAAAAAATTGAGACCAGAGGTGATGCCCTGTTTGAACTTGCAATTTTCAAAGGAAGTTGTTACTAAGCTAATCAGGGGTAAAATATGGGAGTATATTCGGGAAAATAGGAGGAACAAGTTTCTATTTGCCACAAAATTAAATGTAAATTGCCCAGTGACTATTCAATTCTAACTGTAGGAGTAAAGTAAAAATACATTTTCAAGTAAAAAATTGGTTTTGTTTGCCATAAAAAATGCATTATACTGTAAGCTTATGTTTCATGCCTTCAAAACAAAATATCAACATATTTCATATTTTCAGACTATATAGTAACTACTTTTAGTTATTATTTAAAACTTTAACAGGAAAATGTTTAAATGGAGATTTAATAAAGATTCAAAACTAAAATCTTGACTTAATTCAACACCTAGTCAACATACTAGTAAAGGAGTCTTAATAAGCATAAAATATATAAAGCATGAGAAATGCAATCTATGTATGTGATGAGAAACCTGTGACAAAAAAACTCAAGACAAAGTGAAAAAACTGTAATGAATTTTGAAAAGACATTGACAAGGTGATTGAGATATGAAGACAAACTTAATTTTGTGTTTCTCATTTACATGGGTTTTAATGGTTTTAGTTAAAAGTTGGAGGGAATGTCTGAATAAAAGGGTTTAAGTATTCCTATTTCTTGATCATTTTGAAATTATGGTACACTACTTAACCTTAAAGAAATGTCAGTTTTCTTATCTAGAGAGGTAATTCATATGTTATTAGGTCCTTGTGAAGAAACAATGATATAATTATAGCAAACTATTTCTTAAAATTTTGGCATGTGGAAAATATTACCCATGTTTAGGGCCAGAAAGATAGTACAGATATTAAGGCCCTTAATTTGCATGCATCTGACAGTGATACCACATACACTCTTCTAAGCACTGATAGAAATGATCCATGAGCACAGAACTTGGAGTAAGCCCTTCGCACCATTGGTTGTCTTGTACATGGACCAATAGTGTTTGATCTGTGGCATCCCATTGTGTACTCAGAACAAGCACCATAGAAATAATTCTCCAGCATACACATTCAGGAATACTCCTGAATATCACCAACTATCTCCCCCAAATTAGCTATGTTTGTTATCTTTTTTCTTCCTTTACTTTCCAGTAAAACTAATCATTTGTGTTATATATATTAAATAAAATAAATATTAAACTAAAAATGGACAATGTCATTTTTATTGTTTTATTGTTATATTGTTTTTATTTTTATTTTTGTTATATTGTTTATATTTATTATTATTTTTGTTAATTTTTTAGTTTTTTAATTTGTTTTTAATTTGTTAATTTTGTTAATTTTTTAATCCCTGCACAAACATGTAACAAAAGGAATATTTTCAAAAATTTCTTGAGCTCATCCTTAGAGTTACTCACTGGTTTAAATATTTAGCTGAGTTCATTTTATTTAAAGATAAGCATAAACTGGGGCCAGGAAGGTGGCGCTAGAGGTAAGGTGTCTGCCTTGCAAGAGCTAGTGTAGGATGGACCACGGTTTGATCCCCCACCAAGCCAGGCGCGATTTCTGAGAGCATAGACAAGAGTAACCCCTGAGCGTCAAATGGGTGTAGCCCAAAAACCAAAAAAAAAAAAAAAGATAAGTATAAACGAACATTTTTCACCTGCAAATAATAAAGATCAACAAAGTAAAACTTTGTATAACTTAAAATGTCAAAGTTAGATTTGTAGTACTAAGAAAGCACATATCACATGCAATCATATGAAAACAAAGTGAACTTTTATCCTTCTCCTGCTGGTATTTGTTCTCAAGATTTGTACATCCTCATCACAAAATGAATGTCCCGCCCTTGGAGTTACAAGTTATGTAGACTGGAAAAAAAAGAGAGCAGAAATTGAAAATAGCAATCCTGCTGAATATAATCCTCTAATAAAATCTCATAAGTCCCATTCAGCAAGTTTTATTTTATCCAGACCAATATACATTAGCATATCTAGGAAGATGGAAGTTTGAGTATTTTTCTTCCTGACTTCTCTAGAGGCTAGAAAAAGAAGTCTGTGACTGACAAGGAATACTGAAACAGAGTTTATCAACTCTGATACATAATGATACATAGGCTTTAACATGTCTAGCCAGGATTCAAAACCTGGTACCCTATATGATCTTAGGACCTGAATTTTCCACAAAACAAAACAAAACAAAAACAAAAACAAAATATTCTTAGAGAGAAAAGTAAAAGGATTTATTAGTAACTTCTTATAATAGTCAATTGAAGTAGATAATGGAAATATCTCAGGGTTCTAAGAGATTCCTTTCCATCAGATCATATCAGTGGGGAATATTTTGCTAAGAAGATACTAAATACACAAATTAAAAGAGTTTGAAAATATTTCCTTTCAGTTACAGAGAACTAATAACATATGAGAGTATCACATGGAAACCTAAAACTAGAAAATATTCTTTAGAAGATTTTAATTTTTCTATGTTTATTTGTTTTCCCAAATAGTGTTCTTTACCACTATAAACTGGAGATTATTTGTGTCTTCCCTTTACTTTGCCTTTCTATAGTAGGATTTTCTTAACCTCATCCTTTTCACTACAGGCAATTCCTATGAAGATACTCAATGTAATGACTATATTACTCTTGGTGTTTTATTGACATTTTGTTATTATTTCTATATATGTATATATTATAATGTTTATAACAAAAAATTAATAAATAATATATACTACATTATTACCTATTAAGACAGAATTGAAACAAAGAGAACTGAACTCTAAATATTAAGTATAATATACTCATATACTTCGTTATGTTTTCTACATTTTTCTGTAGGTTTACAAAAATAAATTTATGAAACTTTTCTTTTGGCTTTTGGGCCACACCCGGTGACGGTCAGAAGCTACCCCTAGCTATGCTCTCAGAAATCACTCCTGGCTTAGGGGACCATCTGGGACTCCAGGGATTGAACCCAGGTCCGTCTGGGTTAGCCACATGCAAGGCAAACACCCTACCGCTGTGCTAGCGCTCCAGCCCAAATTTGTGGATCTTTAATAAAGGAAAATTCTCAATTTGAAAGTGTAGTGGTTTTATAGTGGGAAATAAGTAAATCACTAGTCCAAGAATTTTTCTGTACATAAGAATCCTTTGAAAGGATTGCTGGTACCCAGAGCATGGGGCTTATTTCTAGTATCTGATATAGTAGAGAACATGAACTACCTAAGAATTTGTATTGTAGATAAGTTCCTATGTTTGCTAATGTTATTCAATTTGGAATACACTTTGAAAACTATTGTTCTCGATAAAAATGCATTAACCTTGTTAATTATTTTTTATAAATCATCAAATTAATACAAATGCCGTCGTGAAATAATGCAAGGTAAAAGTCTGTTAGAAAATTCTAAAATGTTAATATATGGAGTAGAATTAACCTTCAAATTAAGAAGTTTCTTACAAATACAATAGGAAGGAAAACAATGATTGTTATAAGCAGAAAATTACAGTTCTGAAAAGCCAAAATCAAAATCTGATGAAAATAGGTTTAAAATGATCACTTTAGAAAAAAAAATACAGATAATTTAATTCACCAATTCAAAACTCTGTAAGTGCTGTAATGATAGCACCAGGCATTTCATGTAGCTGACCGCTTACTGGAGTTAGATCCCTAGCATCCCATATGTTCGCTTGAACATCCCAGGAGTAATTTCTGAGCACAGAGTCAAAAATAACTTCTGAGAACCAGTGGGTGTAGAACAAAAAACAAACAAACAAAAAACATCAAAAAATTAGTTATTTATTTATCGTTATAGTTATAATATTTATTTGTTATAGTTATAATATTTATCGTGTGGCATAAATAGCTATACCTATATGTTATAATATGAAATAACATTGTTATAATAATAATATACAATTAAAATTACACTAATTTTAACTGTTTTGAGTAAATATACAAATGTATGATAATGAAAACATGCTTATTCATAAGGTATGGGAATAGAAACCATATAATAATATTATTTTACTATCATTATACTTGGTTTTGGGGCTACATTTGGCAATGCCTTTGGCAATGCCTAGGGGTTATTCCTACCTCATAAATATCAGGATTACTTCTCATGGGCTCAGGAGACCATACGTGATATAGAGAATCAAACCTGAATTGGCCATGTGTAAAGCAAATACCCTACACACTAAGGCATAGATCTGGCTCCTAAACCAAAATTCCAATAATCTGAAATACAGCTGTTGAGCTTACTTTCACCTACGGTATCTTTCCCCAAGGATATCAAGATAACAGTACCTAATTATCCCACTTGATTCATAAATAAAAAAATGTCACTCGTTTTCTTCTCAGTTTTCCTTCTTGCTCCCATTGTCTTGGCCAGTGTTGTTTTATTCTTAAAGATGTCTTTGCTTTATGGTTTTAGGCCTGAAATAACATCTTTAATTCGTTTTGATTTGACCTTTAGGCCTGGTATTAAAAAGAAGTTTGAATTCATTTTTTTTTTTTTTGCATGTAGCTGACCCATTTTCCCAGACCTGATTGTTGAAGAGGTGGCCCTTAAACAGCTTTGTATTTCTTGCTCCTTTATCAAAGATTTTGATCATATACCTGGGGGTCAATGTAAGAATATTGATATATTCCATTGATCTGAGGATCTGTATCTCTGCCCTTATCCGTCTTATTCCTGTTTTAATAACTACTGCTTTCTAGTTAGTTTAAAATTGGAGCAAGTGGTGCCTCTCATATTCTGTATTCCAAGGATTACATTAGCTATTAGTGGAGTTTTATCCTTCCATATGAATTTCATATGGAATGGTAATCAAAACTTGTGTTTTAATCACTTCTTTAAAAAGTGTCATGTGTTTTCTTATTGGAATTGCATTTACTATGAACAATGCTCTGGAATCTTAACTATGTTAATTTTCCCTATCCATGAGCAGATGATGTCTATCAATTTCCTTCTATATCTTTTATTTCTTGAGGCAAAATTTTATAGTTTTCTTTGCATAGATCTTTTACCTCTTTAGTCAATTTGGCTCCAAAAGTACTTGATTTTCTGAGGCAAAACTGAATTTTTAAATATATCTTTCTTCTTTATTTGTATAAAGAAAACATATTATTTTGCACATTAATTTTGTATCCTGTCAAATCTATTGTTTCTAGAAATGTTTTATTTAATTTAGGGTTTTCTAAAGCATCATGTCATCTGCAAACAGTGAGAAAATTATATTTTTCCTTTCTTTTTTTATTAAATATATTTTTATTTAAGTAACATGATCATATTTGGGTTACAGTCATAACAGAACACCCCCTTCACCAGTGCAACATTACCCCATCCCCCCTTCCCATTTCCTGCCTGTATTCGAGACAGGCATTTTACTACAGTAATTTGTTTTTAAGTTCAGTAAGTTGTATTTTTTTCCTTAAAGGATAAGAGTAAAAAAATATAGTAAAGGTGTGATAGTGGCAATTACCAATGTTTGCATAGGTCCAGAAAAATGGAGAAAATGGAAAAAAAAAATCCTTGACCTGATTACAAAAAGGCCTCACCCCAGAAGTTTATTGGCATAAGACAGACTCTGGGTTCCAGGCATACCATTCTATCCAACTCCAGTCATTCTCAAGGTCCCAGTGAAACTTTTTCACACTTTAGCTATAGTTGGTATCAGACTTTTATATTTAAAGTCTCTGGATTATGTGCCTTTCTTTCGTTGATGTCAGGCTGATGTGGAACATCCTCTAGTTTCAGCATATCATTAAATGCAGAGCTATCTGCCCTGCATGCAGACTGTTGCTGAGTCGCCTGGGTGTTGGGAGTACTCTTTGGAGTAAGTCAATGCCAAAGCAGTGGTAGGTCTTCTATGGTAGAGGCTTGGAACCTGGGAATGTTAAAGACAATTGTGGTTGTTTCCATAGTTCAGGTGTGTGTGGGCGATGCCCATTCTTCTGCGGCCTGAGCCAAATCATTATGCCAATGTTCAGGGTAAAAGGCCTAATTACATTACCAAATTTGTGTTCCCATCTCTATTAGATAAGAACTTGTTTGCATATGTATTATTTTCCCATTTTAATGTGCCTATGCAAAAGAGAAGCAATGCCACAAGATATTGTTGGTGCATCTGGGGGCCAACAAATAAAGTCCAACATTTCCTGTAACTTGGTATAAACATGAAATCTATACAGAGTTACACTTCTACCAGTATTGCTTATAAAATAGATCTCACAGGGGGAAAATCAAACAATCAAATAACTAATCTAGTGGGCAAAATTGTCACAAATGAGGATATTTGAAAAGAGTTATAGATGTTCTTTTCCTTGCCTAACTGCTTTGTCAAACAATATTCCTTTATTATATTGAATAGAAGTGAAATGAGTGTGCAAAGTTATCTTGCTCCAGATCTCAGATGACAGGAATTAGTTTTTCAACTACTGCATATGATGGTTTCCATTTGTTTATGGCAGTGGTTGGCAACCTTTTTTTTTCAACTGAGCCAAATCTCGCCAAACCATGATTGAAATTTATTTTGAGAGCCACAATTTTTTTGTTTTGTTTTGTTTTGGGGTCACACCCGGCAACACTCAGTGGTTATTCCTAGCTCTATGCTCAGAAATCGCCCCCAGCAGTCTCGGGGGACCATATTGGATACTGGGATTTGAACCAGCGACCTTCCGCATGCAAGGCAAATGCCCTACCACTGTGCTATCTCTTCACCCCCCACCCCTTTTTTTGTTTTTATCTTTTGGGTTACACCCGGCAGCACTCAGGGGTTACTCCTGGCTCTATGGTCAAAAATTGCTCCTGGCAGGCTCAAGGCACCACATGAGATGCTGGGATTCAAACCACTGACCTTCTGCATGAGAGACAAACGCCTTACCTTCATGCTATCTCTCCGGCCATGAGAGCCACATTTTATTTTATTTTATTTTATTTTATTTTATTTTATTTTATTTTATTTTATTTTATTTTTGATTTTGGGTCACTCCCGGCAGTGCTCAGGGGTTACTCCTGGCTTCATGCTCAGAAATTGCTCCTGGCAGGCATGGGGGACCACATGGGACGCCGGGATTCTAACCGATGACCTTCTGTATGAAAGGCAAATGCCTTACCTCCTTGCTATCTCTCCGGCCCCAAGAGAGCCACATTTTTTAAATCGAAAATACACAGAATGGTCTCACTCATCTATGGGTTTTAAGAAAAATGAAAGACATTCTTGCAATAATAATTTTCAGACACAAAAGAGAAAAGAGCTGGAAGTTCCAGCTCACCTCAGGAAGCTCACCACAAAGAGTGATGAGTTTAGTTAGAGAAATAACTACATTTTGAACTGTCCTAATAATGAGAATGTATGAGGGAAATGGAGAGCCTGTTTAGAGTACAGGCAGGGGTCGAGTGGGGAGGAGGGAGATTTGGGACATTGGTGATGGGAATGTTGCACTGGTGATGGGTGGTGTTCTTTACATGACTGAAACCCAAACACAATCATGTATGTAATCAAGGTGTTTAAATAAAAAAATTAAACACATATTGCATTTTGCCATTTTGAGTGAGGGACAAAATCCTGCAGTGATGGTGAGGGTGTGCTGCATCCTCCACACACACACACACAAAAAAAGAAAATACATAGGATGGTACACTGTTTTTAGTTTCAATAAGTTTTTATTGAGAATATTCTGCATGCAAGTATCCACATAGGTCGGGAGGATACAAATAACACAACTAATAAAGCTAAAACTTTAGAACAATATTATTTATTAATAACATAAAATTCCATAAAATTTTCCTTACAATGTAGAGAAAATTACATCCTGACAATGACTGACAAAGTCACAAACACTAATGTAAATTTTGGCCTTGCATTTCCTTGGATAGTTTGAGTAAGTCAGGTTTGTATGTTGTTTTTCATTTTAGGCATGATTCCAGGTTCTCATCGATGAGATGGTTTCTTAATTTACTCCTGATAAGATTCATGCTTGAAAATGATTGTTCGCAGGGCCAGGAAGATGGCGCTAGAGGTAAGATGTCTGCCTTGCAAGCGCTAGCGTAGGATGGACAGCGGTTTGATCCCCCAGTGTCCCATATGGTCCCCCCAAGCCAGGGGCGATTTTTGAGTGCATAGCCAAGAGTAACCCCTGAGGGTCAAACGGGTGTGGCCCCCCTCCCCCAAAAAAGAAAATGATTGTTCGCATAAATATGTGGACCTGAACAAGGAAAGAACAGCAAACACTTGCATTTTTAGTTGATTATATGAGTCAGGAATACTATTCCAGGTGTTAAAAATCAACATATCCTCCTTCTCCACGTCTTTCAAAGTAGACCACTTGTGCTGTGAATTAAGTTCACATTTGCATTTCTCCAATCTTTCTAAATTAACACAAAGACGTTCAAATTTTGAGCTCTGCAGTTCCTTGTTTTTTAAATCCAGCAATTGCATTTCAAAGTTGCTAATGTCGATATTCAAAGGAAAAAATTTTAATTTTGTTACAGTGGCATCCAGAGGTTTTTTTTTTAACAAAAGCCAACGTTGCTTTGCTGTTTCTGAAATCCTGAAACCTCTTGAGAAAAGCTTCCCACATATTTAAAAGTGCTGTTTTAAAATAGGTAATGTCAATATCAGAATTATTTTCTTGGTGATGTTTCAACAGGCTTGGAAAGTGAATTAATTTTTCTGTCAAAATCTTGAGCAAAAACAGATAATTTGTTTTCAAACAAAATAACTTCTTCTAACATCGAAAAAACTGTTTTCTTTCCCCTGTAGTTTATTATTAATCTGATTTAGATGTGAAGTAACATCCACCATGAAATACGGTTTTTGAAGCCACAGATAGTTTGTTAATTCTGGATAGTGAATACCCTTCTCGAGAAAAAATGCTTTGACTTCTGATAACAAGAAAGCAAAACTGAGGATGATGCACTGTTATGCGGGGATCTGTGGATGACTCATATATGGCATCTTATGTGTATGTAAATAGTATTATAAAATTAGTGGGGCTCATCATGGATATTTTAAGCAGGGTTCACTCAAATAGTCCTCACTGGTACTGTTACATATTGACCTCAGAACCTGGCCACTAAGGTATTTTGCTGGATCCTAGATTAAAAAAAATGCGTGAAGCTCTGGCTCACAGGGCCCCAATACAAATATTGTCCCACAGGGGAGGGGTGAGGTGGGGCCCAAGCTGGACAGTGACTCACCAGGCACCACAATGTAGCCACTGACCCACACACACTGCTCTTTGCCCCTAGTCTGTAGTGCAGAGAGAATGCTGCCTCAACACCAAGGCGCCAGACAGAAAGTCATGGCCACCCCATACCACATGACCTGACTGGGGTTGTGTGGAGCCAACCGCTGGGGCTGCACACAGGATGGGCACTGACAGAGGTTAGGAGCAGAGTCCTGACTCCTGGAGCGGCCGCCCAGCACACAGAAGAGCCAAATTAAAAGTGTAACGAGCCACATGGGGCTCACGAGCCCAGGTTGCCAATCACTGGCTTATGGTAAATGTTTTTGACAATATTGAGGGAAGTTCCTTTAATTCCCATCTACTTGAGAGTTTTCACAAGTACTGATTCTTCTCAAATGCTTTCTCTGTGTCTATTTATATGATAGTATGATTTTTATTTTTTCTTTTATGAATAAGGTATGTTATATTGATTGCCTTGCATGTGTTAAACTATCCTTGCATCTCTGGAATGAATCTGATGTATTGCAGAGCTAGGTGTACTCCATGAGCACTGCCTTTTTGACACAAAAAATAAATAATAAACATCAACTTGTTCAGCCTATTTTGTAAATGATATATTCATAAAAAAGCACTAGAAATTCCTGAAAAACTAGATATTACTAAAAAAAACCTCAAACCTAGAGCTTCTATCTGATCCAACAATACCACTTTTAGAGCTATAATGTAGTTATTCAAAAATACAATGTAGAAAATCACCCTGCATTCTTTTGTTCATTACAATACTATTTACAAAAAAAAAACTAAAAAGAAGCTACTTAAATAATATTCATACTTGCACACTCATATGAAGCAAAATCTTTCATCTTTAAAAAGCTAAATTAATGGGCTAGAGCAATAATGCAGTGGGCAGAGTGTTTGGAAGGGCACTTGGTTTGCAGTGATATACCTGTGTTAGATCCCTGGCACCCTATATGGTCCTTTGAGATCTGTCAGGAGGTGTCGCTGTGTGCAGAAGTAGGAATAAGCTCTGATCATGGCTGGATGTGGCCCCCAACTAAACTAAATTAAGTAAAAGAAAAGCCAACAAAACAAAGAAAATGATCTCTATTCTCTCCCTCACACACACACACACCTACATAGAAATCAAAGCAAAACAATTTTTAAAGGGCATATGCTTTCTACTAGTAATGCTTTTCCTATTTTTATGTGAAAATAATACAAAGGAATTTAAATGATCAATACCTGTCCTAAAGAAATTTACTATATAAATAAGTTAAGCACTATTGAATTTCTATGATCATAAAGATAATTGCTTTCCTCTCATTTGAATTTTTAAAAATCTAGATGACATTTTCAATGTAATGATACTCATTTTTCTCCAAAGGTACACTATGTTAGTAAATAAATAGTTATTTCTAATCTGTGGCATTTCAGAATAGTTTAGGCATAATAGAAACTATAATATATTATGAGGGCTTAAAGAAATGGTTAGAGTTTTTTCAGTTATGCATCTAAAGAGAGTCAATTTGAGTAATAGAAAACTTGAGAATAGAGAAAACAGACACTTCTACCAAATGCATAGAGCTCATTAATCCTTACCACACACTCAAATGTTCCCAATACTAATTGCAGCAGTATTGTATTTATCGCAAATTATGATTAAGAATCTGTAAGGGTAAAGTGTGTCTTTCTGATGCAAATATTCACGGTGTGAATTTTCTTTTTTTTTTTTTTTTTTGGTTTTTGGGCTACACCCGTTTGACGCTCAGGGGTTACTCCTGGCTATGTGCTCAGAAATCGCCCCTGGCTTGGGGGAACCACATGGGACGCCGGGGGATCGAACCGCTGTCCGTTCCTTGGCTAGCGCTTGTAAGGCAGGCACCTTACCTCCAGCGCCACCGCCCGGCCCCATGGTGTGAATTTTCAAATTTAATGCTTGACATATTAATTGTGTGACTGTAAATGAATAAAAAGATTGTGTATGTGATTATATGGAAACATAGAAAAGGCACAAATTAAGTGGCTAAGAAATAAAAACAAAAAATTATAATATTGAAGAAGCACTATCATTTTTGAGCAAAAAATTGGAATCTGGGACTGTTGTAGAAACACTACTTTGAGTTCAATAGCTAAGGAGAAGCCTTATGTGTAGTTTTAAATATTCAGCTCTAAATACACAAGATGATTAGAAATATCTGACCTAGAATTTATCTGTACAGTTCTAGTGTGTGTTATCAACCAAAAATAGTTTATAAGTAAAAAATCATTTGTTATTTCCTTTACAATGCATGTCTTATTTCTGTTAAATATGGTTAAATATGCTTCTGCAAGATGTTCAGTCAGGATAACTCATTCAACATATACAGAAAGATGCAAGACGCTTTAACTACATACTGAACTAAAACAATTGATGTATATAGAAAGACTTTGGAATGTCATTAAAATAATATGAGATACTAAGCAAGTGGATTAAGTATTGTTAATAATTAAGTTGATAATTTTATTAATAATTAAATGGGAGAGCAGTATCAATAACATAGATTAGTAAAATATTTAAAATATAATGCCTGCCATATGTGATATTTGAAAGCTAATAAGATCTCAGTAACTTTCAGAGGTTTATTGTAGGCATTAAGTGAAATATAAAGCATACATGATACAAAATGCATGAATTTTTACCAGTATTTTTTGTATTTTATATATTTATTTAATATAAATTATTTATATATAAATATTTATAAGAGTAATTATAAATTTTCAAAGTAATATTTTGTTATACATTATTAATTCATTATAGTATTATCTATATATCAAATTTTTAGATTTCACTTAAAATATGTATATTTAATCTTGATTTATATGGAATACTGTGGGAATTCATCATATGAAGTACTTAGATGTGATTTTTAACCTTCAAGGCAATATTCCTTTCAGATCTTTAAATTAAAAGTTATCTTGTAGAATATGCTGTTTCAGAAGTTTTTCATTTAAAGCAATTGATTTATGCAGTGTGTACCTTTGAGAAATAAGAGAAATCTGTGCCTAGAAATATTGAGACAGAAAGTATTTATTCACATAAGTTATATACATGCAGTATACCTACAAAAGTAGTTTTACATATGTCCCTAGAAGAGGTAATGTAGGAGGTGACAGACCCAGTGTAAAAATAACATATTATTTTATAAAAATGAGTAACATTAGATTATAATTGTATGTATATATATATTTATATTTATATATGTATGTGTATAATTCTGTCACACAAAGTTTTTCTTACTAAGGCATATTAAGTAGGTCTTTTAAAGCTATAAATTTATGGGCCGGGCGGTGGCGCTGGAGGTAAGGTGCCTGCCTTGCCTGCGCTAGCCTAGGACGGACCGCGGTTCGATCCCCCGGCGTCCCATATGGTCCCCCAAGAAGCCAGGAGCAACTTCTGAGCGCATAGCCAGGAGTAACTCCTGAGCGTCACAGGATGTGGCCCAAAAACAAAACAAAACAAACAAACAAACAAAAAAAAAAGCTATAAATTTATTTTAGTCACCTGATATGAATTTGGTGTAACTGAACTGATACATAGATTGTGGTTATTGTATATTCAATAATATTAATTATAATTTAAATGATACCTGGTCCTTCTTGTTTAACTTCCCCCCAATTTTTTCATTTAAGTACTTAGACTAGGTCTGCACTGTTCCAGGTAAATAAAGGGCTAATGAAAAAAAGAAGGGACTGGAAGAGGTAGAAAAAGGGGAGAAAGATAAGTAAAATTGCAAGTGGAATATAAACATTTACTAATACGAGGTAGTATATATCCTACAGAGAAATAATAAAACATTTGAACTTATTAATAATTTATCTTTGAATTTATGATTTTATACTTGATTCAAGTGAAACAGAGGAATTTGCATAAAATCGAGGTGATTCATTATATAACACATGTGACTTTTTTCTGTACTTCCCTGTTTCAATATTTTGCATACATTCTTTATTATGTTTTATCAGTGAAACAGAATTCTATGAGAGACCCATGATCTTACAGTACTCAAATTTCATACAAAGTAAACATTTTTGTGTACTATTAAGTAAAGATAAGAAAACTTATTTACATATAAAAAAGCAGTACTATTCTATTGAAAAGAATTATCAAGCTATCTCATCCTGCCCTTTATCATAGCTTTACCTGGCATTATTAGCCAATGAGTTATGTTGAAATGATGACCAGAAAAAAAGTCAAGAAAAACATCTTTTTATTTACAATGAAACTGAAAATAGGGTCTTGGTTCATTAATCAAGAGATAAAGTTAAATTTATATATTTCTGCTTTCTGTTAAGAATAAATGTGATGCATGCAAGGACTCATAAATATAAGTTGTGTCATTTTGGTGATTCTACATTCAAATTTAAAGTTCTTATTTCCAACTTACTTAAATGTATTATATAGAAGTTTTTTAAGCTATCATAATATAATATAATTTATTGGTTACATTCATGCTAATGATTTCAAGTTTTTGTTTCCTTTACAATACTACTAAATAGTAATGAAAACCACCATGACAAATTAGGAGAGAGAAGAAAAACATGAAAGATAATGTGCATTAGGAAAGAAATTTTTCTATATTTTAACACTATTAGTAAAACACTTACCTTGCTTGTGAACTAACATTTTCATTTTGTATCGGGCCGTGCAGTTTACATATCCTGATTGTATATAAATAGGATAAAATTAAAATTAGGGAAAGAGAAGATTTTTAAAATTTTGTCTGTTTGTTTTGAGGCCACATGCAGTGATGCATTGGGGCTAATTACTGTTTCTGCATTATGGGATCGTTCTATGCAGGCTCAGAGAACTATAAGGGGTGACAGGAATCTGACCAGCCCTATCTATGGTGAATACCGTCTGTATTCTACTATTTCTCTGGCCCAGAGAGAATATTGTTATATGAGCAAAGAAAAAAACGACATATTTTGTCATAAAATATTGAGAAACAATTGTAAAAAGCCTCTTATTATGTGACTTCTTTAGATCTTTTTTTACATAGGGATTATCACAGATGATTCTCCTATCTCTCATTGACATTTATTATTTCTTCTTATTTCTGTGTCATGTAAGATATATTATAGGTACCTCAAAAATGCCAATCCAGGGACCAGAGGGATAGTAAGTAGCATGCTTGCCTTGTATTCCTCTTGGATATTCAAGCACAATCTGAATGCAGAGCAAGGACCAACCCTGAGCATCACCAGGTGAGACAAAAGAAATCAAAATAAATTGCATAATGCACTGTAGGTTTAATCCTAAATTTGGAGAGACTAGATTATCCTAATCATTTTAGCCTATTTATTTTTTAAATTTTATTCAACGTTTTGGCTAGAATTCTTCTGAAAATGGATTTGTGAATTTATTTAAGTTAGAAAAATATAACATAGAAGTCTTCTGAAAATGACGTTGTGAATTCATCCAAAGTAGAGAAAAATTATATTATCTAATAATTAATTATCACATTGAGGTAGACAGAATCAAAAGGTAATCAAATTCACATGATTTTTTATGCTATAATTATACTATGCATACTAAAAAATGTTTAACAGTAATAGCTTATTCACTGAGACAAATCATGGGAATTGCATGGTTCCTCAGGAATCACCCTGAGTGATTCCTGAGTGAAGAAACAGTAATAACCTGAGTATTGCTGGGTATTGCCCTCTGAAACAAACAAAAAGATCTGGTCATGCTATCTCCCTGGTTCAAAATTACCTTTAAAGTGATAAAAATTACTTGGGATTTAAATTTCTGGCAAAGTTCATAAAAGATTCAGGCTTTTAAACACGACTCTAAACACTGCATAAAAAAATGCTCTATATATAATATTGGCACATCCTTCCTGAGAAAGAAGTGTGATATTTTTCATGATGCTATGAAACCAAGAAATCATGTTTTTGTAGCTTTTGTGGGGTGGCTGGGTTTTGCTCCTTACCCAAAGAGATTTGTATTATAAAAGACATAGTGAAAGAGGGGTTAGAATATTAATGAGTGAGAAGTAGAATGCCTGTCTCAAATACAGGTAGGGGTTGGGAGGAGGGAGATAGGTGACATTGTTGGTGGAAATGTTACACTGGTGAAGGAGGCTGTTCTTTTTATTACTGAAACCCAAATATAAACATGCTTGTAACTATGGTGCTTAAATATAAATACTATTTAAAAAGAAAAAAAAAAGAATGATCCTGAACTTTTGGACAAGAATTAAGATATTTCTGAATTGGCAATTTTAAAGAAGAATCATTAATTCCCAAAGAAGAATTCTAGTAACAGCAGTTTGGGGCTCTTGAGCCTTTTCATTGAATGTATTTACTTGACTCTTCTCTTATATAAATGGCTTTCTAAAGTTCTTTCAGGCTTTATGTTTGTCTTTTCATACAAGATTCAAGTGTACTCCTTGTACTTTATGAAACACAATTTTACTTTTACTTTAAACTCAATGTTGAGAATATACAATATTATGCTCAAATACTTTTGTTTAGTTTTCAGATTTTACCTTTTACAATTTACGTTCAGGTTTCATAGCCTATTTATTGCCATCAATTCACTAGACAGTTTCTTAATTATCACCAACATAAAAGGAGGAAACATTCTCCAAATATATATTTATTGCTGCTGAAATATTTTTTTATTCCTTCAAACTTAAACAGGTCAAAAAGGAGGCATTATATCATCCAGTAAGAAATCTGTAGTAGATAGTATCATTTTGTTACAATCATCTAGCAATCTTAAGATACATCATGTTCTTCTTGAAAATGTAAAGCATATAGGAAATATCTTCAAATATTTTCTCCATGCTTGGAAAGCACTATATTTGCATAGAAAAAATTAAAGAAGTGATGCAAAAAATAGTATTAAATGGAATTTTCTTTAAGTTGACTTTCTTGACTTTCTTTTTTTAAACCATAAAAGGTGATTAAATTTCTCTTTATTTCACTATGTATGGTTTATCAACTTAAAAACAAAGAATAACCTAGTATAGACCTCACATGTAAAAACATGTATAATTTATATGTAATAGGGGATGTGATAACATGGCATGCTGATTGGTAAATAGAGCAACTTACAGCAAGTATGTGGCTTTAAAACTAGAAGTATAGGAACATAATGCAGATTTTAGGGAGCAGTTCATTTCAATTTAACCAATAATATAAATTGTAGCATACAGTTTTGAAGGTGGAGTCTATTGGTTATCTGTAACATAAGCCTTTACTTCTGCTTCATTTAATCATATCTGAGCCATATTATAAGGCAGATGAACACAATAGCTATGGAACTGAGACATCTACCTGAAGGAAATAAATAACACCAGTGCACTTTTCTATATCATTTTATTTCATGAAACATAAAGAAGTGGAAACTTCAAGTTAAGACTGATTAGTCAAATGTTTCCATGAACTTCTATGCCCTAAAGAACTGCAGCTACATGGCTATTGGTGATAAATGTTAAGATGAAAAATTCAACTAAAAATGACACTAGTAACCTCAGAAAATGCTGTTGATTTGCCAGAGTATCTTTTAAAATAGAAAATATACAAATAGAACTTTATAACAGAATTTATCATTGTGCAGAAAGTCAATATTTGTGAAGGTATGACATAAGTTGTAATTAATTGCCTATACTAATAGAGTAGGAGGGATCAAAAAAAAAAACCCTCATTCTAGGATCTTTGTGACCTCTTACTTTTCTGACACTTAATATAAACTTAATCTGTTCTAGATAGCAATCTTGAACTTGAGTTCTAAACTTTATTTTATCTTTAATAAGTGCATTTTTAAATGTCAATGTGAAATGACCCATCAATGTCAGCAGGAATTGATTTTCGGGAGTATAACACCAGCAACAGTAATAAATATAAGGAAAAAGTTTATTGACATTTTTCTTTCCTGACTCAATGAAAAAAACTAATAATATATTATTGATTACTTATTTTTAACTTTGTGCTAAGAACTTACCTCAATGTAATTTTTTTAATGATTATAAAACCTGAAACAGGTATAATTTACTCTGGGCTATTCAGATTGTAAGAGATAATGCTGAACTTCAAATTGTAGGCTTTCTTATTTCCAATAAGCTGTAAAAATTAAAAGCATTCTAATACATATTATACTTTCAAAATATAACAATTGTTTCTTTTTCCGGATATCAGACATGAAAAAGAAGAATAAGTAAAATATACCAAGGACAATTTAAAATTCCTGTCACACATGAAGGTCAAAAAGAGGACAAAATGATAAAACTATTCCTCTTTAGTACTTTATATTACAATTTTATCTAGATAAAAATAAATCATCAAGATAGTTTGAACTACCTCTGTTGTCAAGTTTTCTACTTTCCCATGTATGAATGTACAAACTATATCAAGTTTTCTACTTACCCATATATGCATGTAATTATCTGTATACCTATCATCTATATATCTAGCTATCATCTATCTATCATCTGTCTATCCATCCATCCATTCATCCATTCATCTATACCAAGGGTCTTCAAACTATGGCCCACGGGCCACATATTATATTTATCCCCATTTTGTTTCTTCACTTCTAAATAAGATATATGCAGTGTGCATAGAAATTTGTTCATAATTTTTGTTTTTACTATAATCTGGCCCTCCAACAGTCTGAAGGACAGTGAACTGCCCCCCTGTTTAAAAAGTTTGAGGACCCCTGATCTATACATTCGTTCATCCATCTATCATCTATCCATCCACCCATCCATCTTATTTTCATCCATCTATTTATCTATTTATACATTTGTTATTTCCCATTTATGTCAGGTTGGCAAAACTAGAGACTTACTCAAGATGATTAGATTGGAAATCCACTGAAGATTTGATGTCACAATTATAATCAAAGTAAATTATGTTGACAAAATTTTATCATCAAGACTCATTTTTGCACAACAAAATATATTTTAAAATACAAAGCAAGATTAATAAACTATCTCCAAATATTTTCTTTGATTTTGACAAATTTTACAATACCAATATTTACATATAGTAATATTATTTTATTTTAATTTTTCACATAGAAACATTTCAAGGATTATTTTTAAGTCACTAGTTAATTACTTAATATCTGAGACAAAAATGCAACATGTATATGCTATGAACTAATACAAAGAGAAGAAAAATATGTGGACTCTATTGTCAAAAGTCTTGTAAGCTGAAGAGGGTAACAACATATCAGAATTATAATATAAACAACAATTATATCCCTGTCAGGTAATATTATGACACAAAATGAAGTATTATGAATATATCAAATTAATAACAATTTTAAAATATAATGCAAGTTCATATCGATAAAATAAATAAGCAATTTTTTTGATTTTGGGTCACACTCAGCGGCAATCGGTGGTTACTCCTGGCTCTCTGCTCACCAATTGCTCCTGGCAAGCACAGGGAGACCATATGGGATGCCTGGTTCTGGATCGGCCACTTGCAAGGCAAAAGCCCTACTGCTGTGCTGTGTCTCCAACCCCAAATCAGCAATGATTTAAGGAAATACTTTAAATGGAATATTTAAGTAAATATTTTAAATAGAATTTCTTTAAACATGGGTTTATTTAATAATTTAGTCAATGAATACATAAGTACTGAAAAATATAGAAAGGATTTTACTCTGAGAAAATAAATGACTATTTTCAAAATCAATAGGGAAGGTTTTTTCTAAACCCCATGTTATTACATAATATGTCTCAGGAATGAAGCTTTATATTTTGACATTTATATGTAATACACTGTGATTAGCACTACAAGTTTTCATACAGCATCATACCTTTTATTCATTTTACCTGCCAAGTATCATCATTCTGCTATTAAAATCTTAGACTAATTTTTTTTGTTTGTTTTCTTGTTATCACATTTTCATGCATGAATGAAATTATGTTTACCTTTTATTTTTCACTCAGTTAAACACCATTCAGGTCAATATTGTTACAAATAATAATATATAAATTTCAATAAATAAAATTACATTATATGCCTATAACAAAACTTTACCTTTGGTCCCTGGAGAATCAAATAAGTTATTTCTATATACAGACTCTCTTGAATAATGTTTCAAAAAACATAGATATATGTACAGCTATTAAGGTCTAAGTCAGCATAATTGCTGGTTCCTATGGCATTTCTGTTATATTTTTGATAGACCTGAATAATATTATTTATTGGATGATAGTAAGCAATTTTGATTTTCACCAATAGCATGTAGGGGTTTATTTTCTCTACATTTTCTCTATCTTTTCATAACTTGTAATTTCATATCTCTTGATAATATGGTGGAACTTGTATGAGATAATTTATTTTGTTTTGAGTTCTATTTCATGATGGATATAATTTGATAATGTTTATTTGCAGTATTTGTTGGTAAAAATCTCCCTCTATTCCTTAAAAATGGGTAGTTTCAAAATGGAGAAAGGAATGTTTCTTCAACAAGTAGTGTTTGGAAACTGCTTAAATACATGCAAAAATTGAACTCAGACATCTTTTTAACTCCATTCATAAATATAAAATCAAAATGGGTCAAAGCCCATCAGTTCTGAAACCCTAAGATGCATAGACAAAAATGTAGAGGAACATTTATGACATTGAAATTAAAGGCATCTTCCAGGAAGAAACACCACATTCCAAGCAATAAGAAGTATGGATAAACAGATGGGACTACAATAAACTGAGAAGATTCTTTTCCTAAAACAACAACAACAAAAAAAACAGTGATTATGGTACAAAGACTACCCATGGAATGGGAAATTCTATTCACTCAATACTCAACAGATAAATAGTTAAGTTATAAGATATACAAAGAACTGATAAAACTTAGGAAGAAAAATAACATCTATCAATATCCAGAAATGGGAAGAAGAATTGAACAGACATTTACTCAAAGAAGAAATGCTAATGACTAAAAGGCATAGGAAAAATACTCTACATTACTAATCATTAGGAAGAGGTATCATCTCATACCATAGGAGATTGGCACACATCACAAAGAAAAAGAACACAGCACTGATGCCAATGCAGCAAGAAAGGTACTGTCATTCACTGCTCATGGGGATGTAAACTGATTCACCATTTTTGGAAAACAATATGCATATTTCTCAAAAAATGTAAATTGAGTTCCCATATTATCCAGGAATAGCACTCCTAGGATTATATCCTAGGAACCAAGAAGACAAACAAACATATAAAAACAAACCCACCCACTATGCTGAAAAGCTTTTTTGCATCCCTGTGTTCATCACAACACTATTTATAATAGCCAGAATCTAAAATAACACAAGTGCCTGAGAACAGATGAGTGGCTAAAGACTATGGTGCATATACACAATGAAATATGTAGCCATTGGAAAAAAATGAAGCCATGAAATTTGTCGTATACTTGCATGGATATGAAGATTATTACCCTGAGTGAAATGACTCAGAAGAAAAAGGATAGACATAAAATAATCTCATTCATTTGGGGGATATAAGAAAAATAAAGATAGTATGGCAAAAATAGAGATGAGGGTCAGGAGGAGCAGTCCATGGTAAGAAGCTTGATACAAAGAGGGGTTTAGTGCATTTAGGGTAGAGAAGGATGCACTATAAAATGACAGTTGGAATTGATCACTCTGGACAAGAACTGAGTGCTGAAAGGGGGTACAGTGGTATGCATGGAACCCTTCATTAACAATAGTGAAAACCACAGTATCGAAAGGAGGGGGAGAGAGAGAGAGAGAGAGAGAGAGAGAGAGAGAGAGAGAGAGAGAGAAGGGAGAGAGAGAGAGAGAGAGAAGGGAGAGAGAGAAGGGAGAGAGGTGAGAGAGAGGAGAGGGGGGAGAGAGGAAGGGAGAGAGAGAAGGGAGAGAGGTGAGAGAGAGGAGAGGGGGGAGAGAGGAAGGAAGGGAGGGAGGGAGAGAGAGAGAAGACAGAAAGACAGAGACAGAAAGATAAGTAAAGTGTCTGCCCCAGAGGCAGGCAAGGGTGTGTAGGTGGAGGGAATCTGGAGTATTGGTGGCTCAAAAATTGCTCTGGTGAAAGGTTGTGTACATTTTAAGACAGAAAATTAATCATAAACAATTTTCTAACCATGGTGCTTAAATAACGTAATTTTACTTAACAATTGGGTAGTTTTCTATTAATTGGTTTCATAGATTATTTATGAATTTTAATGTCAGTCCCTCTCTGGTATGTGATTTGCAAATATTTTCCAATTAAGGAGATCATCTTTTATTTTTTGTATTTGCTTTAGTGTTAAAAATTAGGCCAGCCACCCTAAAAATAATAGCTCTAAAGACAATAATGTAAAGCATACTGAAGCAATTCCTTTTAGGCTTAGCCCTTGAGTTCAATTATCTGTTTTGTAGCTACCAGTTGTCATCATTAGAAAAAATATTAAGTTTAATATTCCTAATGTATTTATGCTTGATGAAAATGTCAATTACTTCTCAAAGTTGTGACCAAATTGTGATCACACATAACTGTGATCACACATATGAAATTTTGATCATATGATCACATACACACCTTTCTCTCAACTTTTAGTAAAAAATATTTCTAATTTGTATAGATTAAAAATTAGAAAATCATCACAAAAGACAGCTCATTACTCTATGATTTTATGAGATTTCTTTATTATTTTGCATCAATTACATAATTTACTTTTGTGTACTGTTAACATGATTATAATTACAAATACCATGTCAAGTAAAATCTTATGTCTTCCTAACAATTGTCATTGTGGCTAACAAACACAGGCAGATAAAACTTTTCTTTCTCTCCCCCAATATGTCTCTCTGTGTTTCTTTCACCACGCATGCGCGCATGTACATATACATTCTAAATGTTTGTTAGAGCTCTACATGATCTCAATAAAACTCCTTATTGCTTAAAGGTTTCTTAGCTTATTCAAAAGTTAAACTACCAGCAATGCATGTCCTTGTACAGGAGCAACTACTATGCTTATGAGAGAAGCTTTGACAAAGTTTAATGAGGTAAAGAGTAAAAAACACTGGCATAAATTGTGAGTCTGACCTTTGTTCCATCCATATCCTGTATATTCCATTACTCTAACTAATGTACTTAAGAAGACATTTGTGTCACTATGAGATGTGATGGGAGATCACTGTGTCCTCTGAAGTTATACAATGATGGATATGCTTTTCATACCTTTTGGTTCATCCTAGAAAAAAGATTGAAATTTTGATAAATGTTTCCTAGAACAACACATAAAAATGAGGGAGCAAGACTGAATATCAAACTTGGAGCAATTCAGCTTCAATTACAAAGCTTTAGACATAGATAGGTTTTATTACACAAATAATGTTTTTCTAAAAAGTTTTGTGACTGAAATTTAGAGAATTTGAAATTTATGCTATTATCCATGAAAATTTACTTTATTTTACTAATTATTAACTAAAATATATCAGCAGCTTTAAAATTGTAAAAAATAATTTGTTAGGGAGAGGATAAAGATTTTTAAATAATGTAAAATTGAAGCTGTATTTTCAGAATTAAGATTCATGGTACTGGGGCTGGTGAGGTGGCGTTAGAGGTAAGGTGTCTGCCTTACAAGCGCTAGCCAAGGAAGGATTGCGGTTCTATCTCCTGGTGTCCCACATGGTCCCCCCAAGCCATGGGCAATTTCTGAATGCTTAGCCAGGAGTCACCCCTGAGCATTAAACGGGTGTGGCCCAAAAAACCAAAAAAAAAAAAAAAAAGATTCATGGTACTATTTTCTATAAGATGTTTTTCTATTGCATAGATAAACATTCCATACATATTAAGTGTCATCTTATCTTTAATCTTATAATAGATAAATTTTGATAATGATGATACCAAAATATCAAAGCTTAAATTAGCTTTATTTATTCATGTTTTGAGGAGCACACTCAGCAGTAGTAAGGGCTTATCCTTGCTCTGTATTTAGGGACCACTCCTAGAAGTGATTGGAGGGACCATATTCAGTGCTGGGGATTAAATACAGACAGTTATATACAAGGTAAGCATCCTACCCAATAAAATATCTCTACAATCCATATATACAATTTTTTCTATTGAAATGGAAGAATTACTAAGAATATTAAAATTGTAAAACAAGTATATAAGTATAATTTTACAATTATGTACATAAGTGTTCTAATACCAATTAGATCTTATTATATGTGTATTGATAATACAGTATATAATAAACTGTTTAAATCATGACATCTTGAAACATCAAGAATTATACTTATATTTATATTTTATTCAATACATATTTATATAATAAGCATATAAAGCAAAACATTTAATTGCATGCAAATAAATCATATATATGAAGTCAATTTTATTCAGTCTGATATGTAAACAATTAAAGGTAAAATATATTAATAAATTGTTAAAATGTGTAATAATATGTAGCATACAATGATAGTATGTGTGAAAGCTCAGTAACATGAACACTTTTATCTATATATTTTTGTCTAGTTCCTGGATTCTCAAATCTGTATGGGTGTTGTTTTTTTCCAATTTTGTTTGATTCTCTGTATTGCTTCAGTGGTTTTAACAACGACCACTTCTCCCATTTTCCTCTCAAGTAAATCCTGCTGCTCAGCCCTGTACTAGCTCTTGTCTCTTTCTTATTTTTGTGATGGGTCAAGGTATCAATTTTACCTTTAAAAGCTACCAGTAGCTTGAGGGTTGCCAAGGTCCTCAAGTAAATCCATAATCAAGCGAATCTTTCAAAATCTCAACCCAGGCTGATTGGTAGACTCAGTCTTAGGTAGCAGCTTTTTATGTATTCAAAATTTTAGTCTTTTTATGCTCTGATTATTATACACATATAAATGCAGAATAATGTTGGTATAAATTCTAATTGAATTGATTCCAAAGAACTTTATTAAAATGGCATATAGAGTTGTAGATAGTACATAGGTATATATATACCTATATATATCCATATATACATATATATACATATATATATATACATACATACACATGCACACACACACACTTCCCACAACTATACACTTAAGAACTCCTGGCCACCAGTGATAGGAGATATAAAGTTATCTCTTTTTCTTGTTTTTTTTTGTTTTGTTTTGTTTTGTTTTGTTTCTTGGGGCCACACCCATTTGATGCTCAGGGATTACTCCTGGTTAAGCGCTCAGAAATTGCCCCTGGCTTGGGGGACCATATGGGACCCCGGGGGTGGGGGATCCAACCGTAGTCTTTCCTTGGCTAGCATTGGCAAGGAAGACACCTTACCTCTAGCGCCACCTCACCAGCCCCAAAGTTATCTCTTGACATCTTTCATAACCATGGGAATAACTCACACATGTAAAATTGTTCACTGCCAAGATACTAGTACTTTAAAGCACAGCAGAGAGTCAATGAAGCAAAGATGGGACTTATCAATCTGTTTTCCTAAAGGACATGCTAGTAAGTCTTAAAAGTTTGTGTCAAATCATTTGTCTGTCCCTCAGGGAGACATTACATGACAAAAATTATTTTTCTCATAAAAATGTATTGTGCATCTTCAGTGATCCCCTGTGCTCAAATTCTGATTAGGTGACTTGCCTCAATGTTGTAGTTTTGTGGCTCTCAGTCATTTTTAAAGCAAGTTAATTTTAGGAATTTTCTCTGTAGGGAAAGGTCCTAGTTTGGAATAGTCCCAAATTTTAGGTCTATAGATTTTTCACAATACTGGTTTTGGGTTTATAAAAAAAAAGGTTTCCCAACCTCTCCTTTCCAGTTCAACAGGGTTTTCATTTGTTCCTGATATATTGTTGATTTTCCAATTCTGATATCATTTCTAGAGGAAATTATTACCTGATGCATCTGTTGCATCAATGCACTCTTTGTAGGAATGAGTTAAGAAAAAGTATCACCATCTGAACCAAAATAATATAACTTAAGAAATAGTTTTTTTGTACCAGAGTGATAATGCAGAGACTGGGGCACTTGTGTAGTTATAATTCTGGCTTGATCTCAAGTATTGTGTTACACATCCCAAGCACAGCCAGGGTTTGATCCCTGTGCACAGAAAAGAGAATTTCCTGAGCATTACCAATTTGGAACTCAAAAAACAAATGGAATTATAATAGTATTCTTTCATAATAGCCAAAATTCTCTTTCATTTTCTTGCCAAAATTCTTTTTAATTCTCTTGTTCCCCATTAAAAGTAGAATTATTTATTTATTGTATACTTATTATAGATTAATAAACAGTAAGAACTTATTTAAATTTTATATCACATTTAGTTTCATACTATTTAGATAGTATTTTTATGTATTCAAACTTTTAGTCTTTTTATTTCCTGAATATTATACATTTATAAATGGCAGAATAATATTGGTATAAAATTTTTTTTTTTTTTTTTGGTTTTTGGGCCACACCTGGTAACGCTCAGGGGTTACTCCTGGCTATGAGCTCAAAAGTTGCTCCTGGCTTGGGGGACCATATGGGACGCCGGGGGATCGAACCGCGGTCCGTCCAAGACTAGCGCAGGCAAGGCAGGCACCTTACCTCTTGTGCCACCGCCCGGCCCGATTTGATTCCAAAGAACTTTATTAAAATGGCATATAGAGGTGTAGGTAGAACATAGGTTAATGTACCTTGTATGCTGTCAGTGCTGGTTTTATTCCTAACAAAACATGGTATCCTGATCACAGCCATATTTAGTTCTGAAGGTTTGCCTGAGCATAACTCAAATGGCTCAAGAAATACCTGGCAGAGTACTACTTTTTTGAACCTCACATTGAAATGTAGGCTCCATGGGCTGAGAATTGACAGAAGAAAATCTTGCTGTCTTGAACACTGCTGAGAACCCTTCCCCACTACACATGTACACCACATCCTATTCTATAAAACAATAGAAACAAAAAGGCACATATTTGTCAAACATTTATATTATTAGATAATCAAATCTTTTTATTTGTATGCTACTGCACTGATTAGTTTGTCTTTCTATTTGTGTTCAAACTACTCTATGAGATTACAGTCAATGTTCTGATAGTCATTTAAATTCCAAACCCTTTTCCTTGAGCAGAGAATAAGAAAGAATTAAGAAGACAAATTGAATCATGACTGCCTTATTAAAAAACTAAGCAGATACTATATTACAGGGTTTTTCACTGAGATTAAACACTGTATTTAAAGAACACTAGAGTTTTTAGATCTGGCATATATCAAAGTCAAACAGTCAAATAATATGCCTTAAAACCAAATTTTTGAAAAGTTAAGAGTCAATTCTCAACAGATAGGACATTTTATAATAGAATCCTAATTTTTCTTCTTTTCAGCCACTCTGTGTACTTCAGATTCCGGATTTGAATGTCTGCAACTAACTTAAAAAATTTGCAGTTAACCATGATGAACTTTCTTCATACCGATTAATATTAACACTTCAAAATTGTTTAAAAACAATTTTATTATTTGTAAGTGGAACATTAGGTATAAACAGTTTTAAATATTGTAATATTCTTTATCTTGCAGTTTCTTTTCCTTTTATGGAACATTAAAAGTATCACAAAAATGTTCTTTTCTGGGGTTGGAGCTATAGAACAACTGGTAGGGTGTTTGCCTTGCAAGTGGCTGACCCAGGAACTTAGGGGTTACTCCTGGTCTCCTGAGCTTGCAAGAAGTGATTTCTGAGTGTAGAGCCAGGAGTAACCCCTAAGTTCCTGGGTGTGGCCCAAAACAACAACAACATCAAAATTGTTCTCTTGCACTTAAAATATTAACTAGATCATAAAATAAAAAGATGATGAAAAGGAGATACCTTTTTTAAAGTTTTCTACTAAAAACCAGCAGTTTATTGGCATTACTAAAGATTTGGAATAAAACAGTTAGATAGTTATATAATATAAACTGAATATAAACCGGATATAAACTTAATATAAACAAAGCTAGACTAACCAGAGTTAAACTTGATAGGAGGAATCAGCTTCTGGCATGGAAATATGATAAGAAAGTAAGTTCCATTTTAAGACTAAAACATTTATAATATTCCAATAGGTAGAGAATCAAGCAAGCAAAAAAGGATCAAAAACACTTCTGGGTATTAACATAAACATAATTTAAGTAATTTATTTTAGAAGTAATTCTGAATTATTTGTCAAAATTACATTTTTGAAAATATATTTTGTGGGACTAAATGATAGCACAGAGGCTGGGCATTTGCCTTGCACACAGCAGATCCAGAACAGACCTGGGTTCTATCACCAACATCTCATATGGTCCACGAGCCTGCCAGGAGCATTTCTGAGTGCAGAACCAGGAGTAATCCCTGAACACCATCAGTTGTGGCCCCCAAACCAATATATATATATATATGTGTGTGTGTGTATGTATATATATTTATCTTTTTTTGAAAATATATTTCAACCATTATCATCATTATTGCAAAGAAATCATATTGTGAGTTAATCATATTCTTAAATAAAATACATGTCAGTGACTGCAGTACTTACATCCTACAACTTATATTTCTAACTTGCATAATTAGTTTAGAAAGTGAATATTAAAAAAATTTTGTTTGTTTTTGTTTTTTGGGGGGGCGACACTCATTTGACGCTCAGGGGTTACTCCTGGCTATGCGCTCAGAAATTGCTCCTGAGGGACCATATGGGACGCTGGGGATCGAACCAAGGTTAGTCCTACGCTAGCGCCACCTCTCCAGCCCCAGATATTAAAATCTTAATATTATTTGAAAAACTTTCAATTCGATTGTTTGCTTTACTTGACTTCATATTGCTCTGATTTTATCTCAGATACCTCACCTCAGAAGGCACATTGTTATTAAAATGCAATCAGGTTGAGTCATGCTGATGGACTAACCTACTATAAATTGTTTTCCCTTAACACATGTATATTCATTAATATATATTTTTCTAATGATAATTTATTAATTCATAAAATAAATTTACTAAATTATTATTTCTTATACAATAAAAGATCTTTTAGAGCACAAAATAGATTTGAAGTATTGATGCATGCATAGATATTATGGTACTATTTGGGACATAGCTGGAATTCAGAAAATATTTGTTTGAGCAGTAACATCAATATTATGAATGATAGTCAAGTAAATGACAGCAAAGATATAAGCACACATAATTTATCAAATCTTAGTTTTTCTTTCTACAAGATTTAAATTTCTTTGGTTTTAGAAAGATGAGAATGTGCATCATTTCCTTGTTATTTTAGAGTTTTGTCTTTTTAGAACAAACCAACACTTCAGATACAAGAAAATTATCATCATATTTCATGTCTGTTGTCAGATTTATATTTATATATATGTATTTATAACAAAAACTGAATGGATGTCCTTTTTAAGATTTATTAGATTGAAACCAAGAGTTTACAGTACTAGACTCATTAAACAATTTCTGAACCCCAAGTCCAAATGTCACAATATTTTTTGAAATTCGTCTTTGGGAAGAACAGGTACTGAAAAATTTCAACAAAAATAGAAATTTAAAGCCACTTTATATGGATTTACTATCTATATCATTTAAAGATGACAATATTGTCATTTAACTAGCACAAGTATAGTTTATATAACTATAATATATAATGTGTGTCCAGAAAATGTTTGTATTTACTAAAGTTTGAACCAGTAATTTTGGCTTATACATAGATTCAATCATGTATTTATTCATCTATATATATTGAGCATATATTATACTGTTTTATAACACTAAGTACATGTATAATTTCTTTTGAGGGGGCACACTTGGCTGTGCTCAGGGGTTACTCCTGAATCTGCACTCAGAAATTGCTCCTAGATTGGGGGAATGTATAAAATGCTGGGGACTGAACCAGCATCAGTCCTGGGTCAGCTACGTGCAAAGCAAACACCCTACCACTGTGCTACCACTCTGGCTCCAGAACATGTATAATTTCTAATGTAAGTGAATTATACTGTATATATAAATAAAATTTCCCCCAAATTTGCCCATTTACTACTATAATAACCATGAGTTTATTTTACTGGCATAGCTACATTGTGTTTTAAGATATCCTATCGAGGTTATCATTTGAGCTTAAATTTATCAATCATTTATACCTTAATAAATATTACAAATTTATTAATACATGAATACCTTAATAATCACTATTATTAGAAAATTTCCTTGTCCTTCTCTAGCTCACAAATTCCTTATATAAGTTATAAATAAACTTGATTTCCAATTGTCTAGATTGGGGTTACTTTTTTTAAGTAATATCTTATTTTAAAACTTTAATGAAGTATTTTGTATATAAAATAGAAAATTATATATCATTAACTATGGTTTTGGTAAAGTCTAATATCTGTTTCTCTTACCAATTTATATAGCCTCACCTGGGGTTTTAAATTATGACACTAGTAACAATCTAGCCATCTGGGTTTAACCACAGTGTCATTTTTGGCTTTCATCTCTTCCAATAATCTCCATATTAAAAAGAAATCCATCCTCAACATTCAACTACCTTTTAATGTTAAGCTACTTGATACATACTCAATCAGTCTTCCTAGGATTGTTCTGAAACTAGCCATTCAAGATCTATAGTAACTCATCTCTTACATTTTAATTTTAATTTTCAAGACTTTCCTTTGATTTCTTCAAATATATATGCTTTCCTTGACTCCCCCTTCCCCCACATAAGTTTTGCCTCTCTTCATTTGGCACAATTTACGATTCTCTACATTTCCACCTTTTTTTATTATCATGTTTCAATACTGAATGACTATCTATTCATGAATTAATCCAGGTACTCAAACTGAATAGAACTCATCTCTAATGACATTTTTACCCTATATGGCTTTTTAGAAATTGTTGTACACATCTATTACAACATTTAACACTTTTACTATAAATATTTTCTCACTTGATATCTTTTGTAGTATAGAAAACTCAGTTTTTAGTATAACTCCACATTATTTAGAAGATAAACATGTATATGTAAAAATAAATAAATTTCACATGCATGAATTAGTATATAGCACTAGGATGTCAGGTTTCTTATTATATTTAAAAGTTGCTAGGGAAGAAGATAGTAAAAGCATGAAAATATTTATTTTGGAAAATGCCTTCCTACAGAAATACTTGATTAAAATAATAATAAAAGTTAAATTTCTGATTTCACTGTAGCTAATTTAAAAATAAGAACTTAGGGGGCCGGAGAGATAGCATGGAGGTAAGGCGTTTGCCTTTCATGCAGGAGGTCATCGGTTCGAATCCCGGCGCCCCATATGGTCCCCTGTGCCTGCCAGGAGCAATTTCTGAGCCTGGAGCCAGGAATAACCCCTGAGCACTGCCAGGTGTGACCCAAAAACAAAACAAAAAAAAAAAAACAAACAAAAAAAAAAATAAGAACTTAGTAAGTGCTTAGGTTAAAAATGCTATCCCAAAAATTTGTCAAGGGTTAACTGAGTTAACTGAGTTCCAGGAAAATAATATGAATTCTACAAATTTTTATATATATAATATATAAATTTATTGTGACTATATATGTAGTCACAATAAATGCATTAATAATTTAAGGACCTAAAGTTGCATTTTAATGTCATATAAATTCCATGTCTAGAACAAAATGCTCTATACTTATTATTTAAGAAACCTCAAACATTTTGAGCTTATTTATTTATTTATTTATTTCATTTTTAGGCCACACCCGGCAGCTCTCATGGGGTACTCCTGTCTCTGTGCTCAGAAATTGCTTTTGGCAGGCTCTGGGACCAGTGGGTTACCTGGGATTGAACCGGGTATGGAACTTGGATCCATCTCAAGTAGGCAGCATGCAAGGCAAACACCTTAACTATGCTATCACTCCAGCCCCAAACATTTTGAGTTGAAAGTATATTATGAATATATATTTATATATAATCAATGAGAATTAATTGATTTGCCTAAGCAACACACATTAATTTGACCACTAAAAAGTAAAAACATATGTCTACTGGCACACATCACAAAGAACAAGAACAATCAGTGATGGCGAGGATGTGGAGAGAAAGGAACTCTCATTCACTGCTGGTGGGAATGTCGTCTTGTCCAGCTTTTATGGAAAATATGGAGATTCCTCAAAAAAACTGAAAATTGAGCTCCCATATGATCCAGCTATACCACTCCTAGTGATTTATCCTAGGAACACAAAAATACAATTCGAACGTTCCTTCCTCACACCTATATTCATTTCAGCACTATTTACAATATCCAGACTGGAAACAACCAAGATGTCCTTTAGCATATGAATGGATAACAAACTATGGTACATTTAGACAATGGGATATTATGCATTAGACAATGGAATATCTCTGCGCCAGGAGAGATGAAGTCATGAAATTTTCCTATATATGGATGTACATGGAATCTATTATGCTGAGTAAAATAAGTCAGAGGGAGAGAGATATACACAGAATAGTCTCACTCATTTATGGATTTTAAGAAAAATTAAGGACATTATTGTAATAATAGAGACAATAATAGACAATAGAGATGAGGCTGGAAAGACTGGCTCATAATATGAAGCTCACCACAAAGAATGGTGAGTGCAGATAGGGAAATAACTACAGTCACAACTGTCAAGTCTATCTTAATGAGTGAGAGAAGATGCCTGTCTCGAATACAGGCAGGGGTTTGTAAGGAGGAAGGGAGGCATTGGTGGTGGGAATGTTGCACTGGTGAAGGGGGTATTTTGATTATGTCTGAAACCCAACAACAATCATGTTTGTAATCATGGTGCTTAAATAAAGATTTTATATTTAAAATTAAAAGTAGAAAAGCAACTATTCTTATCTACTCATAAATCACAGGCAAATCTGCCTTTGTCGGGGCCGGAGAGATAGCATGGAGGTAAGGTGTTTGCCTTTCATGCAGGAGGTCATCGGTTCGAATCCCGGCGCCCCATATGGTCCCCTGTGCCTGCCAGGAGCAATTTCTGAGCCTGGAGCCAGGAATAACCCCTGAGCACTGCCAGGTGTGACCCAAAAAAACCAAAAAAAAAAAAAAATCTGCCTTTGTCTAAATAGAGATTTAAACTTTTATTTTCATGAGTACAATTGTTCGATGCTTCCAAAGCAACATTAAGGCATAAATGGAAACATTCAGATGACTCCTACATAAAATTTGTGGCAGTTTAAATTATATCTTGACACTCTACACCTCACATGTTATGCTTCATACTTCACTGCTTATTATGTCAAAACTTCCTGTGATAGTATGATCCAAATCATTTTCATGCATTAGAGCAGAATAGACCTGCTTTTCTACTCAAATCAGTATCATGTTAGCATCACTCACAAGAGACCATTTTATTGTACTTATTATTTTAAATTTTTAGTATTATAGTAATCTTTAATTGTGTACTAACTTGAATATTTTAAATTAGAAATCCTCTATGTGCATTTTACTGTTATAAATAAGGAATACAATAGTAAGTAAATCACTTCTTAATATTTGGATGTTGTCAGAAAGTGGAAAAGATTTTCCATATAAAATATAATAGAGGAAGTTATAATATTAAATATTCGCAGGAAGAATAAAGCAATTCAGACTTTCTTCTCAGTTACATGCTACTTTTATTTGTTTTTTCATGGGGGAAATGCTGTATATTGCTAATCTCTTACTCTTGAGTCTGTGCTCAGGAATTACTATTGGTAATTCTTGATGAGCTTCAAGGATCATATGGAGTTTCTAGGATCTATCAAGGTCAGTCCAATGTAAAAAAAGTGCCTACTTGCTATATTATCTCTCTAGCCCAATACTGTTGAATCAGAAACCTATAATAGAATGAAAATAATGCAAAGAAACTTAATTCAAGTTAACACATTACTTTTTCTAGATGTTCAATAATTTTCTAGTCTTTTAAACTTACTTTAAAAATTTATATTTTGATTTTCCAGGGCGGGATTCAGAACATAAAAACCGGCCGGCAGACTGCTGCAGAAGCTGGATTCCCTGCTTGGGACATCAGGCGGGGAAAAGACACGAATCTAAGCCTGCGCAGAGGGGCCCAACTGTGAGTGTGAACTGTAAATATCTGTCTACTGTCCTCTTGTGTGAAACTCTTGGGAGTGGGGCAAAAGAGCTCCAGAAATCTGCTCTCCCTACCCCGGAGGCCATTTCCAGGGTGGGATTCAGAACATAAAAACCGGCCGGCAGACTGCTGCAGAAGCTGGATTCCCTGCTTGGGACATCAGGCGGGGAAAAGACACGAATCTAAGCCTGCGCAGAGGGGCCCAACTGTGAGTGTGAACTGTAAATATCTGTCTACTGTCCTCTTGTGTGAAACTCTTGGGAGTGGGGCAAAAGAGCTCCAGAAATCTGCTCTCCCTACCCCGGAGGCCATTTCCAGGGTGGGATTCAGAACATAAAAACCGGCCGGCAGACTGCTGCAGAAGCTGGATTCCCTGCTTGGGACATCAGGCGGGGAAAAGACACGAATCTAAACCTGCGCAGAGGGGCCCAACTGTGAGTGTGAACTGTAAATATCTGTCTACTGTCCTCTTGTGTGAAACTCTTGGGAGTGGGGCAAAAGAGCTCCAGAAATCTGCTCTCCCTACCCCGGAGGCCATTTCCAGGGTGGGATTCAGAACATAAAAACCGGCCGGCAGACTGCTGCAGAAGCTGGATTCCCTGCTTGGGACATCAGGCGGGGAAAAGACACGAATCTAAGCCTGCGCAGAGGGGCCCAACTGTGAGTGTGAACTGTAAATATCTGTCTACTGTCCTCTTGTGTGAAACTCTTGGGAGTGGGGCAAAAGAGGCTCCATCAGAGCATGGCCGCTCCGCTTCGCTACGCGGCCGTGCGCTCCTTCTAAGAAAAGAACAGCATTGCAACAATAAGAAAAAATCACAATAAGAACTGTGCTATATCAGAGAAGCAAGCATTTCTCTCTGGACTGTCTTCTCTGTTGCATGCTCGGGCCTAAGATTTGACCCAGTGTGAGGCTTCATCCACGGAGGACTCCCCTCCCTTAGAGGCAAGTCAGCCCATCCAGAAAGGGAGGAGCCAGAGGAGTGTGCTGCCTACATCATATAGACAATGAATACCACCACAACACGTAGAAAAACCCACAATACAAGTGTGACAATGGGGAAACAACGCAGGCCAGCATCAGACATAGAGAATGAAGATGACAATTCTGAGGACCAGATAATGACTGAACAACTAATCAACCTCTCAGATAAGGACTTTAGACTAGCAATATGGAAGGTGCTCAACAGACTCCAAGAAACCATGGATCGAGTTGAACAGAACACTAATAAGAACCAAGAAAATATGAAGGCAGAAATGACAAAACTCCAAACTGAAATAACATGTCAACTAACAGGACTGAAAAAGTCAGTAAACGAAGTGAATGACAAAATGGATAAGCTCTGGGACAGGGTATCAGAAGCTGAGAATAGACTTGGTGCTGTGGAAGATGAGATACATAACAATTCCATACAGCAGGAGAGATTGGACAAAAAACTTAAAGCAAATGAGCAGACAACGGAAAAATTAGTCAAAGAATGGGAACAGATGAAAATAGAAGTCTATGATAAGATCAACAGGAACAACTTAAGAATCATTGGCGTCCCAGAGACCCAGGAAGAAAATTCCCAGGAAGAATCAATGGTCAAGAACATCATTAAAGAGAAACTTCCAGAGCTAAAGAATATAGGTGATCAAATCCTGCATGCTCGAAGAGTACCAACCAAAAGAGACCCCAGAAAAACCACCCCAAGACACATCCTAGTCACAATGACAAATCGCACAGATAGAGACAGAATTCTGAAAACAGCAAGATCAAAAGGGGAAATTACACTCAAGCAAGCATCTTTGAGATTTACAGCAGACCTGTCACCAGAAACACTCAATGCCAGAAAGCAGTGGTGGGATATTGTGACAAGACTGAATGAAATGAATGCTTCACCCAGAATACTATACCCAGCAAAACTCACTTTCCGGTTTGACGGAAGAATACATGGTTTCACTGACAAAAAGCAGCTCAGAAACTTTACAGACACAAAACCAGTCTTAAAAGAAAAACTGAAAGACCTAATTTAAGACAAGACTAACCAAAAGACACCAAATTTCGATATAAAGATGGCATTAAATCCCAGGACAATTCTTTCTCTCAACGTCAATGGTCTAAATGCACCAGTCAAGAGACACAGAGTGGCTAAATGGATTAAAAAACTCAATCCAACCTTCTGCTGCCTACAAGAAACACACCTGAATAGTCAGAACAAACATAGACTCAAAATAAAAGGCTGGAGAAAAATCATCCAAGCAAACAACACCCATAAAAAAGCTGGAGTGGCCATACTAATATCAGATAATGCAAACTTTATACTCAGGAAGGTTGTAAGGGACAAAGATGGACATTTTATATTAATCAAGGGGTATATAGAGCAGGAAGAATTCACTCTCCTAAACATATACGCACCAAATGAGGGGCCAGCAAAATATTTAATACAACTGTTGACAAATCTGAAAAATAATATCAATAACAACACAATAATTGTGGGGGACCTTAACACGGCTTTGTCAACACTGGATAGGTCAACCAGACTGAAACCCAACAAGAATATACTAGACCTGAGGAGAGAAATGGAAGAAAGAGGCCTAGTGGATATATATAGGACACTCCACCCCCAGAAACCTGGATACACATTCTTCTCCAATGTACATGGGACATTCTCCAGGATAGACTACATCCTGGCACATAAAACATATCTCCATAATATCAAGAGGATAGAAATTTTGCAGACTACCTTTGCTGACCACAAGGCTCTGAAATTATTTGTGAATTCCAAAGGGACTCAGAAGAAAAACATTAACACCTGGAAGTTAAACAGCCTCATACTCAATAACCAGTGGGTCCGAGATGAAATCAAGGAGGAAATCAAAAGGTTCCTGGAAACAAATGACAATAAAGACACAAACTATCAGAACTTATGGGACACAGCAAAAGCAGTACTGAGAGGAAAATTTATAGCTTTGCAAGCACACATCAGGAAGGAAGAAGGAGCTTACCTGAGTAGCTTAATGACACAGCTAATAGAACTAGAAAGTGCTCAACAAAAGGACCCAAAAATAGGAAGACAGAAGGAAATAACAAAGCTGAGAGCAGAAATCAATGAAGTGGAAACCCAAAAAACAATCCGAAAGATCAACGAAAGCAGAAGTTGGTTCTTTGAAAAAATAAACAAGATTGATAGACCACTGGCAAACCTAAAAAAGAAAGAGAGAGAGAGAAACTTGATAACTCGTATTAGGAATGAAAAAGGAGAGATCACTACTGATATGACAGAGATTCAAAGGGTAATCAGAAACTACTTTGAGAAACTCTACGCCACTAAAAATGAGAACCTGGAAGAAATGAATAAATTCTTGGACTCTTATAATCTTCCACGGTTGAAGGAAGAGGATGTAGCATATCTAAACACCCCCATCACCATTGATGAAATCAAAACGGTAATCAAAGGTCTGCCGAAAAACAAAAGCCCAGGCCCAGATGGATTCACTAATGAATTCTATCAAACTTTCCAAGAGGAACTACTACCAATCCTGGCAAGACTCTTTCATGAAATTGAACAAACGGAAACACTTCCAAATAGCTTTTATGAAGCCAACATCACCTTGATACCTAAACCAGACAGAGATGCTACAAAAAAAGAAAATTACAGACCAATATCGCTGATGAATGCCGATGCAAAGATCTTCAACAAAATCCTGGCAAATAATATTCAATGCCTCATTAAGAAGATCATCCACTACGATCAAGTAGGTTTCATCCCAGGAATGCAAGGCTGGTTTAACATCCGTAAATCCATCAACATCATACACAACATCAATAACAAGAAAAATAAAAACCACATGATCATATCAATAGATGCAGAGAAAGCATTTGATAAGGTCCAACACCCATTCTTGATCAAAACTCTCAGCAAGATGGGAATGGAAGGAACCTTTCTCAATCTAGTTGAAGCCATCTACCACAAGCCAATGGCAAATATTATCCTCAACGGAGAAAAACTAAAAGCCTTCCCTCTAAATTCTGGTACAAGACAAGGCTGTCCTCTCTCACCACTCCTATTCAACATAGCACTGGAAGTACTTGCTATAGCGATTAGGCAAGAAAAAGATATCAAGGGAATTCAGATAGGAAAGGAAGAAGTCAAGCTCTCATTGTTTGCAGATGACATGATACTCTACTTAGAAAACCCTAAAGACTCTACCAAAAAGCTTCTAGAAACAATAGACTCATATAGCAAGGTGGCAGGCTACAAAATTAACACACAAAAATCAATGGCCTTTCTATACACCAATAACAATAAGGAAGAAATGGACATTAAGAAAACAATCCCATTCACAATAGTGCCACACAAACTCAAATATCTTGGAATCAACTTGACTAAAAATGTGAAGGACCTATACAAAGAAAACTATAAAACTCTGCTCCAAGAAATAAGAGAGGACACGCGGAAATGGAAACGCATACCCTGCTCATGGATTGGCAGGATTAACATCATCAAAATGGCAATACTCCCCAAGGCATTATACAGATTTAATGCTATCCCTCTAAAGATACCCATGACATTCTTCAAAGAAGTGGATCAGGCACTTTTGAAATTCATTTGGAACAATAAACACCCTCGAATAGCTAAAGCAATCATTGGGAAAAAGAATATGGGAGGAATTACTTTCCCCAACTTTAAACTGTACTACAAAGCAATAGTTATCAAAACAGCATGGTATTGGAATAAGGACAGGCCCTCAGACCAGTGGAATAGACTTGAATACTCAGAAAATGTTCCCCAGACATACAACCACCTAATTTTCAATAAAGGAGCAGGAAACCCTAAATGGAGCAGGGAAAGCCTCTTCAACAAGTGGTGTTGGCACAATTGGATAGCCGCTTGCAAAAAATTGAACGTAGACCCCCAGCTATCATCATGCACGAAGGTGAAATCCAAATGGATTAAAGACCTCGATATCAGCCCCAAAACCATAAGATATATAGAACAGCACATAGGCAAGACACTCCAGGACATTACAGGCATCTTCAAGGAGGAAACTGCACTCTCCAAGCAAGTGAAAGCAGAGATTAACAGATGGGAATATATTAAGCTGAGAAGTTTCTGCACCTCAAAGGAAATAGTGCCCAGGATACAAGAGCCACCCACTGAGTGGGAGAAACTATTCACCCAATACCCATCAGATAAGGGGCTAATCTCCAAAATATACAAGGCACTGACAGAACTTTACAAGAAAAAAACATCTAATCCCATCAAAAAATGGGGAGAAGAAATGAACAGACACTTTGACAAAGAAGAAATACAAATGGCCAAAAGACACATGAAAAAATGCTCCACATCACTAATCATCAGGGAGATGCAAATCAAAACAACGATGAGATACCACCTCACACCACAGAGAATGGCACACATCACAAAGAATGAGAACAAACAGTGTTGGCGGGGATGTGGAGAGAAAGGAACTCTTATCCACTGCTGGTGGGAATGCCGTCTAGTTCAACCTTTATGGAAAGCGATATGGAGATTCCTCCAAAAACTGGAAATCGAGCTCCCATATGATCCAGCTATACCACTCCTAGGAATATACCCTAGGAACACAAAAATACAGTACAAAAACCCCTTCCTTACACCTATATTCATTGCAGCACTATTTACCATAGCAAGACTCTGGAAACAACCAAGATGCCCTTCAACAGATGAATGGCTAAAGAAACTGTGGTACATATACACAATGGAATATTATGCAGCTGTCAGGAGAGATGAAGTCATGAAATTTTCCTATACATGGATGTATACGGAATCTATTATGCTGAGTGAAATAAGTCAGAGAGAGAGAGAAAAACGCAGAATGGTCTCACTCATCTATGGGTTTTAAGAGAAATGAAAGACATTCTTGCAATAATAATTTCCAGACACAAAAGTGAAAAGAGCTGGATGTTCCAGCTCACCATAGGAAGCTCACCACAAAGAGTGATGAGTTTAGTTAGAGAAATAACTACATTTTGAATTTTCCTTATAATGAGAATGTATGAGGGAAATGGAGAGCCTGTTTAGAGTACAGGCGGGGGTTGGGTGGGTAGGAGGGAGACTTGGACATTGGTGATGGGAATGTTGCACTGGTGATGGGTGGTGTTCTTTACATGACTGAAACCCAAAAACAATCATGTATGTAATCAAGGTGTTTAAATAAAAAAATAAAAATTAAAAAAAATAAAAAGAAAGAAAGAAGAAAAAAAATTTATATTTTACTTAACTTTTGTTTGTTTGGAGCCACATCCAGTAATGTTCAGGAATCATTCTTAGTGGTGTTGGAGGTTTGTATCTGAGTAAGTCATAGACAAGGCAAATACCTTAACTTACTATCTTCCTGGTCCCCAGGAAATGTGATTTTTTTGTGTTGTGTATTGGGTTTTTGTTTGCTTGTTTTGTTTTGTTTTCCTGTTTGGGGCTACACCCAGTGATTCTCAGGGGTAAATCCTGGCCCTACACTCTGGAATTACTCCTAAAAAATGTGGGGTTATATGTGATGTCAGGGATTGAGCCCAAGTCAGCTAAATGTAAAGCAAGTGTTCTACTCTCTGTACTATCAGTTCAGCCCCCCAAAGAACATTTTATTTCCCCACAGGTACACTTATAGTGTACTTGGTCTATTTACCTTGCACTATACATTAAATATTTGCATACTAACGACATTCATTTGTCAAAGCATAATGTCACATATGGACATTGATGCAGGTATACATTGGGAGACACACAGATAATTCTAGTGAAGTCTTCCTGAATGGGATTAGTGGCAATACAGAAGAGGCTTACTGTATTTCCCTTTGTCCTCTTTTTTTAAGGGATTTAACCTCTTAGGATCTTAATCATATATTTTTTTAGAAAAAAATATTCATGCAGTTTAACCTACCTAGCTTTGCAAAATGGCAAACTAGGTTTTTCAGCCTCTTTTCTCCCTGTTTTCTACCAACTTTGAAACTAGCAGAATAGGAACCAAATACATTGCTTTCTAACCTCACGTTTTCTTCCTATATTTTAAATGAAGATTTAACTTCTAGATGGAAATAGGTAGTCTGATGACTACCCACTGTAGAGAGTTATTCTTGTGACATTTATTTCTAATCTACCACTCTGAATTATATGCTTCTCCTCAAACAGACACACTAGTCAGTATCTCCAAAATATCCTTGCAATATCACAGTAGTCCACAACTATCCATAAGAACCATCTGCTTTACATAGTTCTTGTTCTGTGACTGACCAGGAATTTTTTTATCCAAAAGTTCTCCATACACTCTTCTCATGACCCACTTTTCAACATCATAGCTGATTTTCAGATTATTATTTGGAAATCTTGTGAGCTTACTAAGCTAAAATTTAAATTTTACCTATGAATGGGAGAGCAAAAGAGACTGAAGAATGAGAATTATTATTGCAAATTGGTGTTGATTTTAATAAGCAAGAGAATTTACATAGAAAATTTGTGTGATGGTCGCTAGACAAAAATGGCTCCTTCCACACAAAAGTCCTAAGACTAGCAAAGTTAACCAAGAAAATCATTTAATTATCACATTCTCTTCTCCAAATTGCATCACTAAAATAGCTCCCAGTGTGTAAAGAATGGGGATTATATGTTTTGAGGAAAAGAATAGGGAAAAAGTGCTCAAGTGACCAATCACCTTGTGGCTATATCAGGTCATTGACATCTTCCAACAAGCATTATTATAGTCATAACTATCATCACTCGGGCTTCTATATACCTTCTTTAAGCTGTATAAAGTAATTTCATTTTAGGGGAAATTCTTAGAATTCAGAGAGATAATGTTCATAAAAATATTCAGCCAGCTGAAACTAACTACTTCATATAAAAATTTTAATGAATCCAAATACCATTTATGACATATTTTGCAATATAAGTTTTCATATCGTTAAAAAATTTTCCTTTCAACTCATTTTATTTTTTAATAATAGAGGTTTTAAACATTAATTTTCTCAAATGTGTGCAACACAGCAGAGCTAAGTGTCAAAATCAGTTTTAATGTAAAATTTTCTCCAGGGGCTAAGCAATAAAATAGCAGTTTGGTCATTTGCCTTGCATATGGCCAATTCAAGTTTGATGCCCGGCATCTCACATGGATCCCCGTGGCTGCCAGGAGTAATACCGAGTGCAGAGTCAAAAAATAGGCTCCCAATAATAAAGTAAATATTTTGCTTATGTTTCCAAAGCATTAAATACTTGATAAACCACACTTTTGTGACAAGTACTACATGTTTTATTACTTTAGAATTAATAATGAAGAACCAGATAATAAAATTATTTTTTAATGATTTTTATTGAGGACAGTTATACCTCTTAGTGTGTCTATTTTCAAATGCAAAGATGGCCTCCTCCATCCCTTTTTATTTTAATTTTTTATTGTTTTATTTATTTATTTTTTTTGGTTCTGGTTTGCTTAGCACAAAATTCTAGAAGATAAGTCTGGCTTAGGATAAAATAGCTCATGACAAAACCAACACAGAGACTGTATAGCCTGCCATTTTACCTCCTAATACAATAACAATATAATATGTCATCTTTCCTTTTAGCATAGGCACACTAAAATGGGGAAATTTTATGTATAGAAAGAAGCACTTATCTACTAGTGATAAGAACTCATAAATTTTATAATACAGGCACACCACATACCATGAACACTTGTCAAGTGGACTAAACTTAGACAGCACAAAATTGCACATCGACTGTCCAACCTCAAACCCCAGATTCCAATAAAATTATTTTAGACAAAATTTCCTTCTTAGACTTTCAGTGTCTTAATACACCTCTGATTTATTTGATTTTCTTAGGAAATATTTAATACATAAACTCAGAACCCAATTAAATCTAGAATGTACAAATAAAGGCTTTATAACACAAAAACAAGAAAAAAATATGATTGTCCCTGAACTTTCATGTATGAGTTATCCTTAACTATGAAGATTCATGAAATCACAAGCTATGTTAAAATTCACTTCCTTTTTGAAAATTTTCTCTCTCTGTATATATATATATATACACACAAATATATACTTTTATATATACATTTTTATTTAATCTTCTTAAAATTTATTTATTTTGATGTTGAACACTTAACATCAAATTTTATTTGAACTTGATTATTTTTTAATCATTTTATTTTTTATTTTATTAGAATTTTGTTTTTCTTTTTCTTTTTTTTGTGTTTGTTTTGTTTTGTGTTTTTCTTTTTTGGTCACACCTGTTGACACTAAAGGGTTACTCCTGGCTATGCACTCAGAAATTGCTCTGGCTTGGATGACCATATGGGATGCAGGGGGATCAAACCACAGTCCGTCCTTGATAGAGCTTGCAAGGCAGATGCCTTAAAGCTTGCACCACCATTCAGGCCCCTTTTATTTTAACTTTATTAAACATCATAAGCATACAAAGTTGTTCATAGTACAATAGTTTCAGTTATTCAAAGTTACAACAAAACCCCACTAGTGTGACCTTTCTTCCACCAATGTCCCCACTTGCCCACTCCTGCCTCAGCCTTTCCCCTTAGCAGGCGCAAACAAATTTACTTTATCAACATATAGGTCACAACTAAAGTCATTGAGTAATATACCACAGTTAATATATTTGAAGCCACTTTTTATTTTAAAATTAAAATATTAGCAATTAATAAGGCAATGTAAATTGCATTACTGAGAACTCTTTGGTCAGGTATTTCCATTCTGTTAGTTTTTGAATAAAAAAAAATCTTGGATTTTACTCCAAACTTTGACTATATAAATTAGGGTAATGGCCACTTGACCTACTTTAATATCTGTTTCTCACTTTAGAATAAAAAAAATAGTAGGATAGCCTCATAATTTGTCATGAAAATTTTATATATATGTAATAAAACTTGTCCCAGAAACTATCACTGGTACTTGCATAATAATAAAAAATCTTATTATATAATATTTAAATACATATAATAGTGTACTTTTACTGAATATTTTAAATATTTTAATAAAATATTTTATTTTTATTTATTTTAAAATATTTTAATAAAATCATCTTATATAATAGTTATTCCTTTTTATATATAAAATCAATAATGTATTTTTGAGCTTTTATTTGGCTTATGGTCTCTATGCAGATAAACTTGAAAAGTATAAAAATAACAAACTTCTTCCATGATGATATCATTACATAACATAATAATTTTTGTCAACTCATGGATATATCATAATTTAAGATGTCACTATAAGAAGGGCATTGTATGTATTTTGAGTGGACTATTTAATTAAAAACTGTTCTTCAGTATACATAGCCAGACAGTTGAATGCTCTATGAGATTAAATCATTCCTGACATTTATTTACAAGGGAAGTCAATATAGAGAACCAATTTGTCCTACATAATTATAAAAGCTATCATCATTTAATTCTTTAATGGGTGCTATTTGTAGTACCTTTGACTACTTTTCCTATTCAAAGAGGGAAAAATGCTTACAGACAGAAAATCTTTTGTAATTCCAGTGAGTCTCATCACAATCCAAGTCTCATGTATATTGTAATAAATTACCAGAGATAATTATACTTTGAAGATTTCCTAAGTAGAAATATTGCTCTTAAGTATGTTGTTATGAGATATTTTATGCTGGTGTTGACACAAATTTCAAAGTATCTGATGTTGAGGGAAGTTGCAGTAATCCTATTTTATTCTAAAGCTGTAATATATTGATTTTTAGAAACATAATATTGTTATTTTAAAATGAGTATCTATCTAAAATTCAAATAGCTCAAAAATTAAGGAATGGTGATAGTACTACATAGTATTAAAACATGACTCTTTTTTAACTGAGTATGCCCATATGCAAGTACCTTCTTATGATCTTTTTCAGTTATTTACCTGTAAAATGTAGAAAGCTTTTAAGGATCAAATTAGGCTTTGCATTAAATGAAGATCTTCTAATCTAGTTGTTGTTTTTTTTTTTGAGACCTAAAAGTCGCATACAAATATTTTGTAGTGATTATGTACAGAGTGAACCCAGAAAAATTGATTTATTTTTCCTTTTTTAGTAGTTAGTGCAATTGCATTAAAATAAAAACTTTCAGTAATATTTTTTTCTATTGAGAGTGATAGAGCCCACCATGTCTACCTTACTCAAGAATACCATGCTCAGGGGCCGGGCGGTGGCGCTGGAGGTAAGGTGCCTGCCTTGCCTGCGCTAGCCTAGGACGGACCGCGGTTCGATCCCCCGGCATCCCATATGGTCCCCCCAAGAAGCCAGGAGCAACTTCTGAGCGCATAGCCAGGAGTAACCCCTGAGCGTCACAGGGTGTGGCCCAAAAACCAAAAAAAAAAAAAAAAAAAAAAAAAAAAAAAAAAAAAAAAAGAATACCATGCTCAGTTTCTTTGCTCAGAAATGACTCTTGAGGATGATAATGTGAGTCTGGGATTTAAATAGGCTTGACCATATCTAAAATAAGCACCCTAGCACCTATGCTATCTCACAAGTTCCTCACCAAAATTTTCTTCAATTTAGGAATTTTGTTATTATATAGGTTTTATAAAAATCATAAAACAGGGACAGAATTGATAATACAAGTGGGAACTGGCCTTGCACTATGATGATCTGGATGCAAATCCTAGCATTCCATTTGTTTCCTTGAGCCAAACAGGAGTGCCTCTTGAGTGCAAATTCAGGATCCCTGAATATTGCTGAGTGTGACCCAAAAATCAGATCAAGAGAAACTAAACATCACAAATGTATCCATGAAAGACATGCTAAAGTTATGATTTTACTTTAATTAAATTTAAGTAAATTATCTAACACTCTAAAACGCATTATTTCCCAATGACTGGTAATACTACTGGTTTTCATAGTTTCTTATACATATAGCAAGAACATTAATCTTCATTTTAACTTTATATGTATATGTATCTACACAATCAAATTTTATATATGCTAACCTTATGATATATATAATTGTTAATAGATGCATCATTGTTATATTTTTAAGGTTGACTTGACAATGTTTGATGCTTTTCTATGAATATAAAACTAATTGTATATAATTTTAATTGGTATTTTGATGTACTAAAATTTGGATAAACTGTTTTGTTTTTACATTTATATAATATATATTTTATTTGTATTTTTTGGGCCACATCCGGTGATGTTCAAAGGTTACTCCAGGTTAAACACTCAGAAATTGCTCCTGGCTTGGGGGATCATATGAGATGGTGGGAATGGGGGATCGAGCCATGGTCCTTCCTAGGTCAGTCACATGTAAGGCAAATGCCCTACTGCTGCATCACCACTCTGACCCCTATATATTTTTCTATTTGCTAAGTTTCTATATTTTCTATAATTAAATTTTGTAATGTTCTTTAAATTTTTGTTTATAATCACATATTTCTTAGAAAACAAATAATAGTGCATAGTCAAGCCATTTATTCTGATTTTTTTCAGATATCATATTATCAACTTCAAATGCATTAGCATATTTGCTTTGGTTTATTTGATCAATAATAAATGTTATTTATTATTGAAATTAAACCATTAAAATTAAACAAGTTCTTCCTTTATACTGTATTTATTTTAAATACATATTTATAACTGATAAAATTTTAACTGATAAAATAGAAATATAATTATAATATTATAAAAATAAATTTCCCTCTTATGGATTTCAAATGTACATTAATTTTTTTATGTCATAGGATCAATAAATCTGAAAAACATGGTCATTAAAATTATTGAGTTTTTAAAAGGAGAGGCCATGTTATACTTGACATGACCACAAAATGAAGCATTAATGTTGACAGAGGCAAGGTAATAAGGGCCAGTATAATAAATTAAGCATATTTAGGATTTTCTGTTTTAAATATTGATAGACATTATTCATAATGTACAATGTCAACATTAATGATTTTCTGGCAGCACTAAGCTTATGTCTTTCCCAAAACAGAGGTTAGGATCTTATCCTGGTGGGCAGAATGAGCTAGGACAGTGGTAGTAACCTTGGATATGATTGAGGAATTTTTTTCACTTAAGAAAATTAGATTTACAGGGGTAATAAGTATGCTTTCTTCAGAAAACTGAGTAGTAACCTAAATATGTTTGGAATATGCATAAGCATATTTTCCTTAAAATCTTTTTATTTATTTTAATTTTTGTTAATTTTCTGGTCTCTGGAAAAACACAATAAGCCTAAGGTATATGTAATGTGTAAGAAAAAAAAAATTTTTGAGGGGAGTCACTTCCAGCAGTGCCCAGGAGTCACTCCTGACTCTACACTCAGAAATTGCTCCTGGCAGGCTCAGGGAACTATATGGATTGCCGGAATTCGAACCAGTGACCTTCTGCATGCAAGACAAATGCTTTACCTCCATGCTATCTCTTCGGCCTGTGTAAGAAAATTTTAACTAAAAAAATTTATTATACCACAAGTTCAGCATATATGTTCTCAGAACATAGGGATAGACTTTATGGTTCTTTTATGTTAACACTGGTTATGAATAATGCATGATTGAATAAAGATGAAGGAATACAACACCCTAACCTATCTAATATGTTCCTCATCTCCTTTCTTTTGTTTCAAAGACAAAGTTCTTGTTTTTGTTTCTTTTTGACAAAATGACTGACATCAGACATGATCTTTGTTTTGGACTAATATTTGTCATAGCACCTTAATCTGAATAAGTTGCTTATTTCTTCAATATAGTTGCTTTAGAAAACTATAGCTTTAGCCCAACAAATGCCCCTAGGGCATACCAAATAGTTTATGGAAGGTAAAATAAAGTTCTATATTTTACAGATTATAAAATAAAATAAAAATACCAATAGTTATATTCCTGATATCTCTGAGAAATAGAATAGTGCCTTAGAATGCAGACAAATTCTATTTTTATTATTTTGAAAACTTTGGGCCACACTCCACTGTAGTCAGTAACTAATTCTGGCTTTGTGTTGTTGGGTACTTACTGCTCATGGGACCATATACAGTATCAAGAATTTATTTGGAGTAGATTTAGAGAAGATAAATCTTTAACATCTTTACTGTATTTTTAGCACCTAAAATACTTTTAATATTGATATTTTTGTTCCTTTATATTTTTCCAGGGATGAAGTAAGAATCCTAGCAGCTTTAGTGGTACCATTTCGTAGATAACTGAATATTTTGAGCCACTAGAAAGGTGTTTTCTAAAATTTACTATTGTCACATTACTATGCTTGACTGCATATATATATCAGCTGAGAAAATATTTTCTCTTTATGACAGTTCTATCATGAATATTACCTCTGTACAAGAAGATAGGCTAAGAGAATAGTGAGAATGCATCAGATATGATTAAGTGCTCTATATTTAAATAATTTCACTTTGCAAGATTTATTTCAGTGCATGACTCTATATTTGCTGAAGGTTAATAGATACAAATTAATAGTTAATGTGATATGTCATAGTATTTTTGATGCTATTAATTATTTTCTGTAAACTATGTAAATTCAACAAAATATAAAAAGTAAAAAATGTGTATCCTTTGGAACTGCAATAACTGAAGGTGTGATTGAACAATGAATTTTTTATTTAGCAGTGCCAACCATATTAATAAATACACAGATATTTAGTGAATAAAAACTAATTACATCCATGATATTCACATTAACTAACTTGGGTTGATTTTAAAAGAAAAATTTCAAAATAGTTGTCCAATGCAATGCTGCTTGTATAAGGATATTATTCTCTCTATTATCATTTAAGCTGCCAAATTTCCAGGGTTGTTTTCAGACTCCATTTAGGGGACAACTATTTAGTGCCCAAATTGTTTAATTGCACCCATTAATACTCAGCAAATATAATTATATTATCACATCCAATCAAGAAAATCCATAATGTTTCCTCATGACTTTTTTTTATACCCTCCTGCACAGGGAATGGCATTTTTGTTCTTTTTTAAGCAGAAATTAGAGTGATTTTTTTTTTTTTTTTTTTTTGCCATTTCCAACAGCACAAAGTTTTTCTTTTGGAAAAAAAATTACAACGAAAAGGAAACAATTTGATCTAACTCTAGTGCTAAGGGATACTGATGTCACTTCAATGACTCTTAACAAAGAAGGATCAGCTGCCTTGAATGAATGAAAGTATTTTAGGCTATTTAGAAGCAATGATCCATGAAACCAAATGTGGTGCACTTTGCTATGAGATTAAAAAATGTCTCTTTCTTATTTTTTAGTTTCTTTCAAAATTGTTGGCCTACTCATGTATTGTGAATGCATATATATAAATTACACATTTAAATAAGTTAAAAAGTATTAGACTTATGCATAATCTTTATCTAATGTATGATGAAGAATTCTAGTTTTTGCAAAAGTATAACAGTTTCATAATCATCAGGACCATATTCATTGTCTAATTCAAACAGAAATTGACTCTCAGAGACAGAAAAAAATATTCACAAAGTTAAATGATGGGCTCAAAATCCTTCAAATACTATAGTTTCTTTATCCCTGATATATGGTCTGATATTACCATGTGTACTTTCATTGCTCATCAATTCTTTCTCCCCTCTTTATTATGTTCGCTCCTCAAAGACATAATTTAACTCTATTTATGCTTTATGTTCTCTTAGGTGTTTAAACCAGCTTGAGTTCACTCAAACCTTTAGAGATTACAAAGGCTTATCAAACAATCAAGTTTACATCAGGTAGAAAAATTTAAAAAAATAGCCAAATTGCAGGCTATAGTTATAGTAGAAGGATAGGATGCTTGCCTTACAAACAGCCAACCCAGATTTGATCCTGCATCCATCTGGAATGATGGCTGGATTCCTGAGTGCAGAGCTAGAATAGCCCTTGAGAACCACCTTCCTCAAACCAAAAATAAATTAATAAAATAAAATAAAATAAATAACCTATGGTTGGGGCCAGACCAATAGCATAGAGGCAGGGCATTTGCCTAGCACGCAGCTGATTCCTATGGATGGTGGTTCGAATGCCAGTGTCCCATTCCCCAAGCCAGGAGGGATTTCTGAGTACATATCCAGGATTAACCCCTGAGCGTTATTGGATGTGACCCCAAAACAGCAACCACATATAAAAATAGCCTATGGTGGGTCTGGAGTAATAGCACAGTGGTAGGACCTTTGCCTTGCATACCCCTGACACTGAACTGACCTGGGATCGATTCCTGATAACTCATATGGTCCCCTAAGCCTGCCAGGAGCTATGTCTGAGTGCAGAGCCAGTAGTATCCCCTGAGCACCACCAGGTGTGGCCCCAAAACAAAACCAACCAACCAACAAACTAACAAAAATAATCTACGGGACCTAAGCAATAGCACAGAGGGTAGGGCAATTGCGATGCAAGCGGCCAACTGGGATTATATTGCAGAGATCCCATATAGTCCCCTGAGCCTGCCAGGAATTATTTCTGAGCACAGAAACTGGAGTAAACCTTGAGTGCCACCAGGTGTTGCCCCCAAACCAAAATAAATAAATAAATAATAAAAAATTAAAAATAGGGGGCAGAGCAATAGCACAGGAGTTGGGCATTTGCCTTGCACGTGGCTGACCTAGGAAGGACTGCACTTCAATCCCCTGGCATCCCATATGATCCCCCAAGTCAGGAGACACTTCTGACCACATATCCAGGAGTAACCCCTGAGCATCACCAGGTATGGCTCTAAAGCAAACAAAAAATTAAAAATAACCCAATATAATGACATGACGGGTAAAATATGTGCTTATAAATAACATGAATATAATTTAAATGAGACAAACAATGGACATATATACTCTGAAAATATATTAGGACTGGATTTCTAAGAGATAAGGTTATTCTTACAAAAAATATAGACTTTTTAAAATTCAACTCTAGTCCTATGTATGGACAGTTTACACTGAAAATCGCATGATTCTGAAAATAAACTCAAATATGAGTAATATATTGGCTCTTAATTCTTCTAGATTATTAAGTTAAATATATATAACATTGTTTATTTCATATTCTGCATAAGTTTAATTGGCTTTAGTTTAAAATAAGTCATATGCTCAGGTAAAATATGTTGTAATGTACCTGTTATGAATTCCTTGGTTAAGCCAATCCTTTTTAATCATAATTTAAGCACCATGATTACAATTTTTATGACTGTTTTTTTATGTACACCACCCTTCACCAGTACACGTTTCCCACCACCAGTGTCATCAGTCTCCCTTCATCCCCCTTTTTACACTTGGCAGAAAATTTATTTTTGTCTCTCATTTTTATTTATAAAATTATTTAAAGAAAATAGATTACATAATATATTTGTTTACAAATAAGTATAATATATAATAATGTATTCGTTTCTAAATAAGTGAAAGCAAAAGTATGGAAAAATCTAGAAAGCAAAAAATGGAAGTGAAGGAATAAAAGAAACAAAGAAAACAAAAATAGAGTAGCAAGCACATTTGTAAAAATTATTGTATCATCAATGAAGTCATTAATACATTGACAGGAGGTGTAGTATGCTCTTATTATTAACTGTCCATTGTGTTAAATTGGGGTCTTCCTTAGGGAATGAAAGCATCAAACAAATGAAGTTCCAGAAGTACTAATTCTGAAACTACAAAATTAGAGGTATATACTCAGCTGCCAAGACTCTTTGAAGAAGAAATATATGGGGAGAGGGTGGCTGCATTCACTTAAAAAAGCCCTGGTAATATCAGTCCCCAAATTGCTGTACCTGAAGAGTATACACATTGGTATCGAAGGAAATCACAGTGGGTCAGTGGTGAAGCAGGGCTATCTTGGAAATGGTGATTGGGTACCATCTTGGAAATGCCGCCTATGGAAAATCAGCAGTCAAAGCTTTGGCAGGGTGGGAGTATGACCCATCTTTCCCTCCCAAGATGGCCAGCTTTCTGCTCTATGAGCTAGTTAGCCATAATTTTTCATGGCTCAGTTTACATCTAATTCAAGAAAAGAGTGTATCTCTGGAAAAGGCCCATAAGTTTTCATAGCTCGATTTACATCTAATTCAAGAAAAGGGTGTGTCTCTGGAAAAGGCCCATAAGTTTTCATAGCTCGATTTACATCTAATTCAAGAAAATAGTGTGTCTCTGGAAAAGGCCTAGTTTGAAAATAATAACTTCCTCATGATCACTAAGTAGTAAGCTAGACACAGAGCTAGACACAGAAGGGACCACTTGTACTAGCAGCCTGGGGATAAAGGTGGGAGATATGTGATGCAAGCTGGGAACGGGGGTGGAGGGAGGACAACTTTGGTGATGGGAATTCCCCTGATTCAATGTTAATATGTACGTAAAATATTACTGTGAAAGATATATAATCCACTTTGGTCAAAATAAAAATTATTATTAAAAAAAGAAAATAGTAACTGCATTTGTGAGTCTGGGTTACAGATGCTATGCTTCCCAGAAGAAGAAAAATATGGGGGAAGGGTGCTTCACTTGATCCAAAAAAATAAATCCCTGGTGATATCATCTCAGAAATAGGTGTACCTGATTTTTGGTCAAAATGTTATCATTGAAGTGAATCAGATGATCAGTGATGAGGCAGGGCCATCTTGGAAACAGTGATTGTGGGTGATGAAGGTAGGGATTTAGCTTTTTGGTTCTTGGTACTCTCTCCTGCAGAAATGGCCAGATTTCTTTTGATTGGTCCAGTGTAACCAAAATATGTTATAAATTGGTTTATTTCTCATTCAAGACCAGAGTAAATCTCTAGAGCTGGCCCTGTTTGAACATGGCTACTGAGTTCATGGATGTTGTTACAACTCTTTCTCTCTTTTTCTTCTGTTTATGACACTGGCTTTTAAATACTGTTAATAAAGTGATATGTATTGTATGTATCATTTTATTTCCCCTTTAGCATTTCATTTTTCTATAGCATAATTAGTTGCAACTATCATTGTCTTAGTGGTCCCTTCTCTACCCTAACTTTTCCTCTCCTTCCTACTCATTTCACTCAGCATAATTACTTCATATCCATCCATGTATAAATATAATGACTTCATTTTTACTAGTAGCTGTATAGTATTACATTGTGTGTAGATCTATACATTATGTAGCTATATTACACTTTCTTTAGTCACTCATCTCTTCCCAGGCACTTGTTTGTTTTCAGATTCTTGCTATTGTAAATTGTGTAGATGCCTGTATTTGGTTCCTAGATAATTCTTTGCTTTTCTTTTTCACCTCTCAAACACTTTGAGTTATAAAAACCTACCCTGGCTTGAATATGGACCCACCTCAGTTTAATTAACAAAAGTACCCTTGAATATGTCAACCTTGCCGCTCAGGTGAATTACGTTTGTACTGTAAATTCTGGCTAATAAAGTGAGCAGGAAAAAGCAGCTCAGCTCAGCTTAGGTGAGTCAAGTTTAGTTTGAGCCAAGAGGCTGCTCAACCTCTGGCCTTATTTATGCGCTTTCTCTCATAATTCCATCATTTTCTTATGCAGAAGTCCTTACTGCCAACTGCCTGTTACAGGATGAGTACAAGCATGAAAAATACTTCAGACTACAGAAAACAGGCAGCCACCCAGCCCCCATATAAAGGCACATAAACCAGGGACACAAAAACAAAGACCTCAAAACAGTAAATTGGGAAAAAGTTTTCTGGGATACTGAATATAACAAAACCAGTATCACAAAGTCAGTCCCTTGTGCTTCATAGAATATTCCATGTTATCTGCCAGAGCTTTGGCATATATAATCTCATTTCATAATATTTTATGCTGATTTGGGGTATTTACCAACATTTTTCATGATGGTTTAAACATTTCTGTTAAAAATATTCCCAAGGACATGCCCCAAAAAGGGAAGAGGAGTTTTTTTTTGTAGCGAAGAATTCTTACTCAAATGACTTTTCCAAGGCCAAAACTGGAGTCAGGAGGATGAAAAAAGTGCATTAGTGATGGCTGACAAGTATGTACAGGATACTTATAGTAAAGAGTTCTTATTCAAAAAAAAATTTACAGGACTATTCCTGAACCTGGTGGGATGATTGATGCAGAGACAGATAAGCCAGTGGTGGCAATCTTAAGTCATGGTTACTGTTATATGGTTCAATATTCAGAATGGTTATAGATTCATTAACATGTATGACACTAAAGGAGATATATCTATTCATCAGATAGTAATGAAGAGAAACAGCTCCAGGAAGTTCTTTCTACAGAGTTGGAGATTGGTAGATTGTGAAATTTGATATAATGAAAAGAAAGGAAAGGGCAGAAGCAGCTAATATAACTGTTCAAGTTAGAAGTAAACAGTAGCCATTTTTCTTTCAACTGATATAGGCTTCAAACATCTGCAAATATTGAAGACACTAATTAACTGTATGTGTAAATGTATGTATGTTGTTTCATGTTGTATGCAAAACCTTTTTTTCTATCCCTCAAATACCTTCCATTTTGTTCTTGAAGTGCCCCCACCCATTTCCTTTCAGATTCATACTACAAGAAGACAAAGAAAACTACCACTTGCACCTGACTGTTTACTTAATATGAATCAGCTTTTTCAAGTGGGACCTGGTTCAAGGAATGACATTTGATGTATGACTATGATCAGCAGCCACAAGAGATTATGACTTTCCTGACTGATCTTCACTGACAGATTGCTTCATTGGATGATTATCATCTGATTTGTCACCCATCCTTGAGTCTTTTTAAACAAATAGTAAAGGGGAACTGTAGACACTTTCATTTGATTCTTAGATCACTCTCTGCTTTTCTTTTTCTCCTCACACCCTTTTAGAGTTTTAAAAACTCACTCAGCTTTGATCAGGGACCTATCTAGGTTTAATTAATATATGTAACCTTAAAGGTCAACCTCTCCACTCAGGTAAATTATCTTTGTTTTGTTACCTCTGGCTAATAAAAGTTGGCAGGGAAAGCTGCTTAGCTCAGCTTAGGTGGCTGGCTCATATTGATCCAAGAGGCTGCTCAACTCCTCTGGCCTTATGCACTTTCTCATCTGTTTTTGTGAAATGTCTTTGCTGACAACCCATTTACGGGTCAGAACAAACATGTCCAATACTGTGGACTGCAGGAAGAAGTCAGCCCCTGGGAAAAGCAGCTCCCACAAATAGTTCTATGATGAACATTGGAATGCAGTGTTTTACTGAAAGATGTTTTGGAGTTCCTAGAGTATATCCCTAGATGTGCTATTGCCAGATCATATGGAAGATCAATTTTATATTTTTGAGATGGAGAACTGGTCATCTACATGTAAAGAAGTGAATTCAGATCTCTCTTTAAAGCCATAAACATGGTCAAATCTTAATGGATTAAAGACCTTGATACCAGACTTGAAATCATAAGGTTTTAAAGGAAAATTTAGTCAGAATACTACATGACATTGGATCAAATAGCATGTTTAGGGAAAAACATACTACTGACCAAGTATGTAGAAGCAAAGATAAACAAATGGAACTAGATTTTATGAAGAAATTCTACAGCTCAAAGGAAACAGTAAATAGAATATGAATACTGCCCATGGAATGGAGAAACAATTCCAAAACTCATCAGATAAGGGACTGATATCTAAGATATACTGTTGGTATCCATCCTATTCAGGAGAAGCTTGTCACTCATTGGTTGGAAGCAACTTTTGATTGGAGCATCTTTTGGTTTGGTCCTTTACCTTACCTGATCTCCTCCTCCCTTTGGGTGTGGAATTTAGGTTTCCAATAAAACCCTGAAGAGTCTCAAGGAAAAACAACTTGCAGTTATGGCTTTTCACGAGTGAACATTCTGCTTGTTGGTCTTAGTGCTAGAAGCAGATGGCTCACAATAAAAATTTTGGAATCTGTTTTACCTCTTTAACTGTGTGTGAATTATTTCTTGTGTCAGTGTTTGCTTCCAGACCCACATATTCTCAATCCCCTGGGTTTGGGTCATGAGGCTTCCGCTACAATATACAAAGCAATGGTAAAGCCAATCTTAACCTAGTAGGTGATCTGCCTTTTATATGTAGTAAATCCCTTTATATTTGAAGTAATAAGTAATATATGTGGGATATTTTATTTAAAATAATATTTTAAACCAAATATTTGACTCTTGACTCTCAAAGATGTATTGTTTTACCCTAGACTAGCGCATAAATCAAACATTACCTGACAAGTTACAAAGATAAGGAACATTTTATTTATGATGTTTGTGATAGAAGGTAGATATTGGACTCAAATCTACTCTTGAAATCTTACTCTAGAAATAAGATGTAGATCTGCTTTTAAGAACGGGGAAGAGCTAGAGAGAAATTGAAATATCATTGAAAATTCTGGTGGATGTGATTAGGGTACATGCATTTATTTTCTATATCCTTGATCTTTTCTTCACTGAGGTTAGAAAGTAATGTTATTCCCTTTGGTCTATATATTTTATAAGTTGGTCTTAAGGTCCTTGAGAAAAACATTCCAATATTTTGAAACTCACATGTAAATCATAGAATAAATGCAGTGAATGAAAGAATTCCCAATTATAATTTATTTAATGTAATGTTCTAAAAAGAGATTAGTTGTGGCTAAAGTCAGAAAGAAAATGTTAAAATTTTAGTCAAGTTGGGAAATATTAAAATGTTAATCTTTATAACTAATATAGTATTCTAAATTTAAATATGTATTAAATTTATGTTTGTTTATTTATGTACTTATTGGGATTAGGGTCTACACTCTTCAGTGTTCAGGGCTTACTCCTGGCATATACAATTTACATGCCTTTTATCATTTGTTTGTTCATTTGATTCTGCTCTGCTCACAACTTACAACTCACTTTGCACTCAGGGATAGTTTACTATAGTTAATTTAGTGTATTATATTTACCTTTTAATGATCACTTAAATTGTAATAGAAACTTAATCATTAGTCTTTTTTTCTCTTTATGTAACTTCATAAAAGTTCTTCAGAGCTAGAGTTCCTGGACTGGCTAATTCAGAGCTTAATAATGACCTATTCTCTTTATAGTATCCTACTCTAGTGTGCCCTCATGGATTCAAAATTAGAAGCAAAATTTCAGCTGTTTCTTAAAAAGACAGTGGTTTATCTCAAATATAATATTATATAAGTTGTTTGTAATGATCCTTTGAAATTCTTTGGATATACTCTTAAGTGAAACCATATAATTTTATTGAGTGAAATTACTTAAAAAGATTCAAGAAGAGGAAAGGAAAATAACATGTTCAAGAGAGAACATGAGCTTAAAAAAGCAGCAAGTAAGAAATGATAAATAGAAAGTTATGTGTTCAAGAGAGAAGACAGGATTGACAGTGTCTCTTTTAACTATAATTTAAGAGGTTTCAAATATAAACCTAAAAGCATAAATTAGTATATCTTGATAAGTTTTTTTTAAGATTTATTACTGATATGCTTGAAAAGTAAATAAGTCACAAATAATTATAATTTACAATACATAAAAATGACTACTTAATCACAACATCAAAAATGTAGAAAAGGTAAAAAAATGTAGAAAAGTATGTTTTTGAAATCTAAGATTTTTAATCGACATATTTAAAAAAAATAATAAAGTTAAGGTTATATGTTATATAATAATGTTTTCAACCATTTTTTTTCTAATGCTTTTTACCAATGTTTCAACATTGCTGACACAAAATAACTTACTAAGTCTGGAAATAACATACTAGATCATTAAGGCAAATTATCTTTCATCATCAACAATTCTTTGTTTTCTGTCCCTCCCTTTGATATTTAAAGATCTTATGTAAGCCTCTGCTAAAATGTTTATATAGTTGCTCTTGATATTCATGTTTTATTAATAAAATATTATAAATGCATTTTATAGTGTACTTCATTTCTTAAATACTTTCTGAAGACATTATTTGAATATATGTTTTTATTACCTATAAATACTTGTAGGTAGTATCAATGAATTCAAATTAAATTGTGTTGTATGAACGGATAATTTATCAGAATCATATATTATTTATGTATACTAATAATTAGAATGTATAATAATATATGTTATTAATAATGGCTATTATTATAATAAATATGTTGTGCAAATATATTTAAGAATTAAATTTTGGGGCCGGAGAGATAGCATGGAGGTAAGGCGTTTGCCTTTCATGCAGGAGGTCATCGGTTCAAATCCCGGTGCCCCATATGGTCCCCCGTGCCAGCCAGGAGCAATTTCTGAGTCTGAAGCCAGGAATAACCCCTGAGCACTGCCGGGTGTGACCCACAAAAAAAAAAAAAAAAGAATTAAATTTTATGTATCAGGATAAAAATCTGAAATAGTACTGAAATTTGTATGAATGATATAGTTTCCTATACAGCCAAAGCAAATCCTAGAACAAATTATGAGAGGCACTATTTTGCCTTAATTTATGTTTTTGTTTACTTGATGCACTTCTTTTCTTTCAGTTTAGGGGTGATCTTCAAGGTTTTAACTATTTTATAGCTACACAGTATTTCTTTAGCTGCTGTCACTCTACAGGTGAAGCCTTAACTTTAGTATTATATAGAGTTCACCTAATACACTCTTCTTTAGTTTTGTTCACTTATGGTTTTCTGATTTACTCTCTTATACTCTCTTGTGCTTTTTTACCTATATTATACCACTATGTCTTTTACCTCATTCAACATTAGTACTGTGGTATCTGTAGGTCATTAGACTACAGAGCTTATTGAAACTTGTGAAGCCTTCTATGCCTTCACTCACTGAGCTTGCTGGGTTTTGGTAGCAGTATGGATTTTGCAGTGTCTGTTTTGCTTTGGGTGTGAATCTTTAATTGTTCCAGAGATTTCTCTAAGGGACCAGAATGAATGCTGCATTTTTCCTTCCCTGTTATTCCTCTGACAGTGACATTTTGTTGTTTCTCATTAAGGATTTTGAGGTGAGTATTAGGTAGCAACTATCAATGTCTTTTTGGCTCTTCCCCTACTCTGGCTATAATTTAAGGCTTTATTGTTTTTTAATTAATTTATTTATATTTTACTTTGATCACATTGAGATACACAGGAGAAAAATTTGTTAGTGGTTTGGTTTCAGTTAAACAATGTTCCAACACCAGTTCCTTCACCAGTGTACACTTCTCCCATCAATCCAATGTCCCAAGTTTTCCTCCAGTTCCCCCTCAAGTCTGATTCCATTGAAGATAATTTCTCTTCTCTCTCTCTCTCTCTCTCTCTCTCTCTCTCTCTCTCTCTCTCTCTCTCTCTCTCTTTCCCCCTCCCTCTCTCTCTCCCCTTTTTTCCTTTAGGTATTGTTGTTTGCAGTACTTTTATAAAAGATTATCATACTTATCACTTTATCTGCTTTCTTATTATCACCGCTACCTTTTGAGGCTTTTTCTGGATAATGAAAAGGCAATAAGATGGTTGTGGTGTGGACCTGAGCATACAATTGTGTTTTTCAGTTGTGTTTGCATGATTACGCCAGAGAAATCATATGTGGTCTCATCTCACACTCAACAAGTTAGAAATAAGATGAAAGCAAGGTTAAGGCATTTCAACCTCCTTTATGGAGAGTAAAATGAGTATCCTTGACTTCAGCAGTCAAAAGGTTATCCATACTATTTGGCACATAAAATTCTCTCATCTTTTGTTTTAATAAAATTTTAAAAATTATTTTTATAATTTTATTGTAGGTACCATGGTTTACAAAACTATTAACGTAGAGTTTCATCACTAAAATATCCTAGCACCATACCCTCCATTATAGTGTCCACTTCCCTCTACCATTGTTTCAGTGTTATTCCAGTTCTATATCCTCTCTATTTACCTCTCACTCCAGTTGTAAGCTTTCTACTGATAAAACAGCTTAGTTTCTGTTACATTTGGGCATTTGTTACTCCCCTATTACATTTCACTATAGCCCGTATAACTATTCGTTTTAAAGTCAACAATACTATATATTATAAAAATGATATCCTCTTTCCCTTCTGATACTTTAAACTCGAGTACTATAGTGTCATTTTTCTACCTTAAAATCAGCTAATTAGCGATTTTAGTTTCATCTGTAATTTTAAATTTCCTTTGCCAAAATGCCAGCATATATTTTTCCTCTGGAATAGGAAAATATTGGAGCTACTTTTTCCAACTATTGATATGTAGGGAGTTTATATTTTTTCATATTATAATTAAATTATACTGGTAATTTATTTATAATTCCCAATTCTTCTGTTAAAAATACAATAATAAACTTTTTGCTTGCAGTGTACTCATTTTTAAAGATGGCATTGGCTTACAAAATTACACCTAACTGCTTGTGCTTTAGGGGCACAATGTTATCAGGCACACCATCATAATATCAATATTTTTCAGCAGATGTTTCCATATGAACATCTTCTGTACACTTCAGTTCTGCTTGGTAACCTCAGTTCTCTTAGTTAAATTTGTTAGTGTTTTATTAAAGATTGTATACATCCTTGCTTTGTTCCTTACTATATAGTGTAAGAAAACTTTGTGGTAGTATTAAGTATTAAATGATCCAAACTTTTTTAAGTTACATCTATCTATTATTATATTGACACTGTCTTATTAATTTTTCATAACTACTGATATATAAAAATTTGGCAGCTAGATTATTTTACATCAAAATCAGTTGACTTATCAAAGTATTTTGTATGATCAGAAATATACTATAATAACTGTAAATTTCTAAATGTTGCCATAACTTACAGTTGAATTGCATAAGATTTGGGTAGATATCATTGCATAATAAATAGTCACATATAAAAGGCTTCTATATCTTTTTAAATAAAATATTTACTGTGTAGTGTTTGTAAGTTTCTGTATATTCATTTATAGCTATTTTGCAATGTCATTTAAAATAGAAAACATAAATGTATCCCTTCTTGATATTGAACTTAGATATGTGTTTGGGGACTTGATATAAAACAAAGCTAATATAAACAAATTGGATAATCCTAAAACAAAAAGCATTTTCATAGTGAAAAACATATGCCCTAGAAATAAAACAAACTTTAGAGAATGAGAAAATTTATTTAATTTTAATATTTTATGCTTTATTTGTTGCTCATAGACAAGATTCAACTGATTTTTCAGTCTTGACCTTCTATTCAGATATCAAGTTATATTTACTGTCAATTCAAATGACCTTCAATGGAAAGTTAAATTCAAATCCCTGCTCTGCTTTTGAGACTCTTTTAGCTAAACTGATAAATCTTTTTCTATAGGAAATTTAAAAAATGTAATAACAGGTTATAGAACAAGATGATTGATTTATTGACATTTACACTAAAATCTCTGCTAAATAGCTTTTTTTTTTTTTTTTGAGAAAAAACAACAATCAGGCACTTGGCCAAGTCCAGAATCAGCATATACACCTCAGGAAAAACTTTCCATAGAAAGTCAGCTGGTCTTCTGTGTGTATAATCCTGTTTAGAAATGTACCTCTGCATTTCAATTTAGTATGCCAATAGCATTATGAATAGTCTTGTATTTTATCAGACTTCTTTCTCTAATTTCTGTGATGATCTGCATCATACATTTGAGTGGATATTACATAATACATCTTAGATTTTATCAACTTTTCTAAGTAAATGCAATGAAAATAGTGTATACTTTGCCTTTCTCAATATATTCTCCCTTTATGGCAAATCAACTGCAATCTTTTCAGTTCTGAAATATGAATATTTATAAATATATAACATTAATTTTTTTTAAATTACTCCTGTGAGTCAAGAACTCAGGTACAAATTACTATATGGTTCTAAATGAGAAAAATGCTTTTTCTAACTTGTTGTTGCTCCAGGTTCTGAAGTTATCCTTATCTGATCCCTGATAAAGAAAAGCAATAAAGATTACATGAGAAAGTACTTATGACTTATAAAAGATCCTATTTCCAACTTCCAAAAGTGACTTGAAGAACAAAACAAAAACTTTACAACATATTTCATAACCTAAACTCGAAAATCACACATTGCTCTTACTATATTGGTTATGGATAAAACATTACATTCAAGTCATTCACACAGAAAGAAAGGAAATTAACTTCATCTTTTTATATATTTAGTTTAAAGCCACATCTGATTATTTGATTTTTTGTGAAAATTCTGTGAGTGTTTGTATGTGTGTGGCATGATCAATCCCAGGGAACAATACTTTTAGTAAATAGAAATTGTTTATGCCTCATGGTATATGAAAATATGAAGATGATTTTATAATGTCTTATCTAGGAAATGATAGTGAGGGTCAAACACAATTTTAGTTTTAATCTTGACATGATAGGGATCTCTTTCAATTTTGTCTAAGTTTACAAGACAAACAATACACTCAAGCATATCTGACCAACTACAAATAACTCACCAAGTAGAAAGTATGTCTGGTATGAAAAAAATCAGTTGCTTTTATAATCTTCACTAATATCCACAAACAGCAATAATAAAGTAAACGTTGGTCATTTCATTTTTGAGAAGGCAAGCATTTTTAAATGTTAGGACACTAGTCTACAATCACACATGCCAAAATCAGACATGCCAAGATATGAATACAGATTCAAATATAAAATATTTTTGTTAACCTAAGAAATATTCTATCCCTTGATTTTCATAAAATTATTTCTATTTTTCAAAATCAATTTCCATTTTTTATAAAAAGTTAAAATGTGGGCCCAGAGTGATTTCACAGTGGTAGGGTGTTTGCCTAACAAATCTGGGTTTCATACCTGGTGTCCCTTATGGTCCCCCCAAGCCAGGCGCGATTTCTGAGCACATAGCCAGGAGTAACCCCTGAGTGTCACTGGTGTGTTCCAAAAAACAAAAAATAAAGTTAAAACTTTTTGATTCAAGTATTTTTATTTTTTGTTTAATTCACAGTAATAGTCTAACTTCCATACAAATGTACAATTATCAGTAAAACAATTGAAAATAAAATAAATTTTAAAAGTCATTAGTTTAAAAATGTACAGTCAATAGGTTCTGGAAAGAATAAGATTGTGATTACTTTATCTCAAGCCTTAACCAAGGATATATAACTTAATTTCAATATAAAATTATGTCATAATATAATTTATACAATTATCTTACTAGATCTTTAATTTTCATTCACACATATTCTAACTTCTCTCTCTCTCTTTTTTTTTTTTTGTCCACACCCATTTGATGCTCAGGATTACTCCTGGCTAAGTGCTAAGAAATCACCCCTGGCTTGGGGGGACCTTATGGGACGCTGGGGGATTGAACCACGGTCCTTCCTTGTCTAGCGCTTGCAAGGCAGACACCTTACCTCTAGCACCACCTCACCAGCCCCACACATATTCTGACTTCTAAAAGTTCACTTTTACAAATGTATTTCATGACTATACAATCTATACTGATAAAAACTAGTTCTGTTGTTTAGAATCTAATAAGAAATATATTACTACCTTGTTTTAGGGAAGCCTTTGCAATAAAGTGAGTTTTAAAAAAGACTATTTGAGTTCATGGATACTAAATATATATTGAGCCACAAAAATAACCTATCTTAATGTTTATTGGTGTGAAAGGGTTACATCCAATTCTATGCTCAGAATTTGTTCCTGCTAGTGATTGGGTGGCATATGCCGTTAATGGGGTCAGAACCTGAACTTCCTGCTGCAAAACATGGCGCTGTATTCTCTCTAGTGTTAAATTATTAATTATTATCTGTAAAGATAAGAAAAGAACAGTATCCATACCTTGTATGCCCCCAAATACTTACATAGCCTATTAGAATAATAAATTATTATTTCAAGTTTCACAACTAATAAACTGTCAATTTTAATGTATATAAAATCATATATTATGGAAAATGTGGGAGATACTTAGAAAATTACTCCATAGAGGAGATACTTGAGATAGGACTTGCAGTATGATTATGATTTTGACAATGGAAAATTGCTTTCTAAGAGAAACATAGAAAGTGGAATTAAAACATGGAGAAACAAATATAGAGTCAGCTAATGGATGTGACATCAAATACATAAATCTACAGCAGGTGACCATAGGTCCTGAAGTCAAGTTATATTGAATGTCAGACACAAGTAATTATATATAATTTTGGGGGGAGCTTTAGGAAATTATTTTGCTCTACTTTTTTGGAGATTGGTCAGGTTAGCATCATAAAAGTAAATAATCATGCATATAGAAAATTTAAATAAATGGGTAATATAACATATTTTGATAAACTTAATTCAAGACAATTATTGAAATCAATTTGAATTGTATAGAATATTAAAATAATTTACAGATAAAGGGAAAGATTTATTTTGGAAATACTATGAGGTTCAAACCTTAGATCTGGAAAAATAATTATATGGGAATAAAAGATAATCACTTGTGTTTATGAAAAGTTTTATGAAGATTGTAGAATATCAATTTTATTGATTTATTATTTATTATTTATTTTTATTGATTTATTAATTTGTATTATAAAATTACTCCTTTAATTTGTAATTAAATTCTATAATATACTTATTCATTAAAGAGTTTGAAATCTGATAGGAATCTAAGAAATGTAGTGCCTTGTAATTGTACAAGAGAATGATTTATATGTAAAGTTTTCTAGAGGTCAGAATGTCTTGTGGTCTTTGCTGCTCCAGGAATTTGTTGAAAAGTAGTTTCAAGAAATGCATTGTCATTATACAAGTATTGTGTTGCTACATGTCTAAAGACAACTTTGGTCACAGTTTCTCAAAGATACCCTGTTCAGATCTGAGTGTTTATTTCCAAAGGGAGGTATACTCATGAACATATTATATATATATATATATATCCCTTTTTGCTTGCTGTCACTACTGCCTATAGGCTGCTAGCTAATATCAGTTGGAATATTTTTCAAGTTTTATTTAGGTACCATAGATTATAATACTACTATTAATTAAGTATAAGATACACAATGTTTCAGCACTCCCAGAGTGACAATATACTTCCACTAATGGCTAAAAGATTCCTGTCACCTCCCATTCACCCCACATTTTTATTTTTAACAGGGGAATAGTAAAGTTTTTTAAAAAGAATGACAAAAAAGCAATTTCTTACCTTTTGTTCAAAATATTTTGTAAGTAAAATAATCTTAAATATGTGCCAAGAATACAGAATACTTATTAAAATATTTCTAAGATGAGATGATGACAATGAAATTTTAGCTCTGGTGTTTGTACTAAGGACCAGCATAGAGGAGGAAAAGAAAACGTTCATATCTCTAAGAACACCCTATGTCTCTTGCTATTGACCGAAATTTTGTCTAAATGTTCAGGTACAAAACAAATGTAATCTATCTACTGTATAATTATGCTTCCATCTAAAAATGCAATGTATTTATTAGTTATGAATACAATACAAAGATTTGGAAACAAACTGTAGTTTTGGATCTCAATTCAAAATAGAACAGTGATCGTGGTATTAAATTGCAGCTGTGATTGATAATGATGCTAGATCCTCTCTCTTTTTTCCTGTATCTCATGCAAAGATATTCCCAGGTATGATTTGTTTGTTTTGTTTGTTTGGTTAATTGTTTTTTTTAGAGAAAGACCACAAAGAAAAAGAGGCATAATAGTAGTCTGTACACAGCAAGTAAGTTGACAGAGTAAAGAGTCAATTGAGGGTAAGGGAAATGTATAGTGAAAAAGAATTGATGAGATCAATTTTAGCCTCATTAAGTTTTTACTGATGGTGGATACAACTGCCCATAATTCTGCTTCTCCAGGGCAAATAAAATTATTAAAAACTTGACTATAATAAATATGATAATAATGACTTGGAGTCATTGCTATCATAGTTTTTCCCCCAACCCCAGAGGGGACAGATGGCCTCTTTGAGTGTATGTAGGAACAGAATTGCTCTCACTTTCTTTTTAGCCATAGGCTTTTCCCGCACTTTCACCTCTGAAATCATGTTTAACGAGAGCTCTACATTTACTTGCGAAAGGCAAATGGCATTTTAGATGGAGGTTTTAGTCTTTGCTCTCCAATGCATACTTCTCCTTCAAAAATAATGAGACAGGGATCACAACCGTGTTTATCTGTGCCCTCAAATGAGCTAAAAAGGGCAGTGAGTTTCCTAGAGGAAAATTCAGAGGCAATTTGTTTTTCTTCTTATCATGGGGCTCCTGTCAGAGAGACCAAAATGATCAAGGCACTCCTGAGTGGAGATTAGCCCCTCCCAGGTGATAAAAATTCAGAAACTTTATGCTGACAAGTGAATTCCATCAAAGGCAGCATGCGGGCAGTAAAACAAAAGACAACAAAACAATAACAAAACAAATCAAAACAAAAATACAGTCAGGTGTAAATGAGATTCCAGTGATTAACATTTAATGATTTTTAAACCTATATTTTCTACAAATTTAAGCTGATTTTTTGTGACACTCACACATGAATATACATACACAAGCATGCATATAAATGCTTTTTGTCTTCCAAACTCCCTGTCTAGAAATAAAGTCCCCATTTTGTCAATATGTTTGATCCTCTGTTGTCTGTACCTCAACTTGGTTAATTCCCGTTTTTTATATACTAAGCTTGATCTTATCCTTTGTTTAATTATATCTGCTACTATTTTTTTCTTGGCATTATTATCTCTAATTGCAGTATTATTATGACTTACTGTTCCTTATATTTACTCTATAGTAATTATTTATACTACACATTGGGAATTTTGTCAGGTACACTTCACATATTTGTCATGGTTGAAACTGCTTTGAAATATTTATATCAATTTCTAGTTGATTCTATTTCTTTATGCTTTTAACTTTAGTAAATGTACAAAGAAAGTTAATACTAGGTTCACTCACACTATAAATTCATATATGTTCCAAATGATGATATCTGACTAAATGCTACCTCCAGAAGAAAGATGTACCTTTGACCACATATCTGTTCTTAAAGAAAATCTCTCTGTGCATTTCAGATGAATATTTTATTATATTTAAAGCAGAGTATCCTTGAAAAAATGGTATCAATTTTCAAGAGTCCTTATACTGAAATGCTTTTAGGTGAGCTAAATTTGTCATTCTCCAGCTCGCTAAGAATATTGCCCTACATTGAACTGAGGGAGCAAGATCATTGACACAATTAATTTTCTCTTATAGAATTTCTTTTAAATTACACTGACTAACACAACATCAATGAAACAGCATATAAACTACTGTCTCATGGGGGAAACAGAACAATCATTTGACAAAGGAAGCACAGATAAAAGGAAAGACATAATTAGTAAGTGTATTTTAATATATCTCTTATTTCTTGTACCTGGTTGTCCTTTGCTAGCATTCATAAAATATCCTAGGTCCCCAATGAATTAGAGGATCCAATAGCTATACTTTGGCATGATAATTAGAACTGCTGAAGTTCTAGCAGTAGACAAATAAGTTTTTTTTAGTATCTCCAAAGTAAATATTTATTTAATTTTTACTTAATAATAATCATAATCTTAATATATTTGTATTTCTTAAAAAGTTTTCACCCCTTCCTCTGTGAAACATTTCAATTTTTTCTATATCCTATACATTTCTTTGTATTAGGTGCCTAATAAAAATAGGTTTGCATATATATATATATATTATATATATATATATATATATATATATATATATATATATATATATATATGTATTCTTCAGATATTCAGGCACATCTGTCTACATATATATATATTTGGTTTTTGGGCCACACCCGGCATTGCTCAGGGGGTTACTCCTCCTGGTTGTCTGCTCAGAAATAGCTCCTGGCACACACGGGGGACCATATGGGACACCGGGATTTGAACCAACCACCTTTGGTCCTGGATCGGCTGCTTGCAAGGCAAACACAGCTGTGCTATCACTCCGGGCCCAGGTTTGCATATATTTTTAAGTCATGTTTTGTATTTGGGACAAAGATGCCCTAAATTGGAATGCTAATGAGGCTTATAAATTTCTATTCTTTCTTTATCTGAGAAATTTGTACAGTTTTTCCATAGAGGTTGAGCTTGATAACATTTCTACCAATAGTGTTAGAGGGTTTCTTCTTTGTCCATGCTCCCCAACAGTGTTTTCAATCTTTCTGATAATAAAATTTATCCCTGGTGTGAGATTATATCTCATAATAAGTTACCATAAACACCTGTTGTCTGTACTTTTTCCCTGTCATTTCTTTGTCTTTTGACATGCGACTTTTTTTTTATGTAATTCCAGTAGTTTATTTTTGTAATTGTTATCTTAGCTAATGTATTCAAATCTTTGATGTCACACCTAAGACCCATATGTTGGAGAGTTCTGCCTGTGTTTTCTTCAATCCATATCATGAGTTGATGTTTTTGTATGGTATAGGATATAAAATCAGTTTCACTTTTTCTTTTTGTTTCATGTGCCTATCTAGTTTTTCCAACAGCACACCTTCAAGAGTCTTTTAAAAGTCAAAATTATAGCTTCTTTTCTTCTAGTTGCAAAGGCAACAAATGCAGCCATCCCATATTTGCTTTTTAATTTATTATTATATACTAAATAAAATAAAAAAATATAAGTTAAATGTGTGTTAAATTAGGAAGACTGGATATAGTAAGCCCCATTTCATTTACATATTAAAGTGCAGGTTTAGAAGTGGAGAACATAAAGCATCCCCTAATAAAAATTTGTATGAGTTTAAGCAGAATTTAAGATAACAAAAATGAAACCTTAACTTTGAATTTCAGCTTTTATTGAGGTAATACTTGTTTATAAGTATATTAATGCAGAGGCGTGAGATCAACAACAGAGACTGTGAAAGATATAACTGTATGGGCACTGCAGACAACGACCAGGATTGGACAAACTGGTTTGTCTGGAGCCTAGAAATGGTCTTCTGTCAGGAAACTTCAGGGGTAGGGTCTCCTTGTACTTAGGCCAAAGTTTTTCCTTTCCAGGACCCCCATAGTTTGGTGGGCCCATGCAAACGATAATTGCCACACTAACATTGTTTTTACAGTGCTCCTTTGACTCCAAACCTTAAAATAAGTTGATGGTCACTATCACTAACAGGTATAAATAGCACAAACCTGAGAACAATAATCCATGTTAATTTATAAGAATTGTGTCCTTGTGATGCCTTATAAATAATGCACTGTATGCAGTACTGAATAGTTGCATCATGCTGATACATTTAATTTTGTGTCTATTCTGTAATTATGTTATAATATTTTCAGAGAACTTACTGTAAAGAACAAGATATACCTTTGATGTACTATACTAAGCATTGAATGCATTTGAGTTTAGAATGGTAATACTTCCTTATTAAAAAATAATAAAAAGTAATGAAAAGGAAAAAAAGAGTGTAAATGCTTTGAGCAAGAGAGATCATACAAGGTTTATATTATTTATCTTGGAAGTTATTTGATGACTGAATATAGTATATGGCATTCTATTCATTGGCAGGAGTATCTTTGAGCACAGAGCCAGTATTAAGCTGTGAACATGCTGGTTTTGGCCACAACAACAACAACAACAACAAAAGAGTTTGAATATTTACATTTGTTACTGCAGCAATCGTACAGCAATCTTACAACAAGAAAGGCTCTTTAGTGGGACACAGTAAATATAGATTTGATCCCATCCACCCCATGTAGTTCCCAGAGACCACCAGCAGTGATCCCTGATTGCAGAGCCAGAAAAAACCCTAAACACTTCCTGGTGTGGCTCTAATAGATGATAGATAGATAGGTAGATTAAATTAGATAGCTAGATGATAGATTAGAATTGAAATTTATACTTAGGGATACAATATTATCTGATCATGATACAATATTATCTTATAATTTTTCAATACACATGTCACCCAAATATTAAGCTAATCCCCAAATCCCTTGGATAATTTAGGCATATTCCATCAGCTTTGTTAATTTAGTTCAGTGTTCAGAATCTGTAGAATTGCTTTAAACAGACATTGTCTATTTCCCATCTATACTTTTTTTAGCATCATCTATGAGAGTTTATACAGCATTTACTTTTCTTCATTTTACTCACTTCATTTAGTGTGTTATACATCCATTTCATAAGTTGCAAGAAGTTGAATTGTATAATATTTTCTCATATCTATGTAGTATTTTATTTAAAAGCATAATTTTATCCACTCAGCTGTTATTATGCACCTGAGTTGTTTTCATATTTGGCGACTGTGAAGAGTCAATCAGGTTGGAATGATCATATAATTTTTTTTTAAATTTTTGGGCAACACAGTGATGCTCAGGGGTATTCCTGAATATGCCTCAGCAACCACTTCTGACTTGAACTTCTGGAATCGAACCCAGGCTAATTCTGGGTCATCCGCATGCAAGGAAAATGCCCTACCACTGTGTTTTCACTTGGCACCTGATCGTATAAATTTTATAGAAAGGTATACATATAGACGTTCAAATTAATGTTTGTGTTTGATTAGTTAGATATGACATTTACATATTACATAACTATTTTTGAGAAATCTGATAATATTCTAATATAAACTGAACCACTGTACACTCCCACCAACTATGAAACATAGTTCTTATTTTCTCCACACATCCTCCATCTTTTTTGTATCAGTTTTGTATCAGCTAGTCCCACTAATGTGAGATGTTCTTCTCATGTCATTTTCATGTTAACTTGCATTTTTCTATAAAAATTTATCAGGAATTATGTCATGTAAAAACTGATGATAACCATTATCAATGTGCTTAATGCACTTTTTAAAGTCCATTTTATCGCCAGTCTATAGAGTATTTGGAATTTGATAGATGCAAAATTTTAGGCTTAGCAAAGGATAGTAGTAATTGATTAAATTGTTTTAGATTGCATAAAATGTTTTTGTTTTTAGATTGTTATATATACTTCAATGGAGCTGAAAGCTTAAAACAACTGCCCATTCAGGGATCTACTTTCTCATACACAAAATAAGAAATTTAAGCTGGAAACTGCCCAGAAGACTTCTCATCTAATATTCAGCAGTATTAACCTTTAGTAAAAAATTTATTTACAAGATAAGAATTCTGTAGAGGTGGCTTAATTTTGTGATAGTAAAAACATGATTTCTAAATATATTAAGAGCCATATAAATGCAAAGTTGTTGCAGGCAAGTTTAAAATGCTTAATGCTTTGTTATTAGCATTCACAAAACTACTATAAGATGAACATTTGTTATATTTTATGTTCATCTCTCTCTATATATACGTATATATTATTTTATAAACTAGTCATAAATATGTGTTTTCTAGAATGGAGATAATTATTTGTTTTTCTAAAATAACTGAACTGGTTTGTGGGTGCATAAACAGTCTTTTTGCTATGTTTCAGGTGATAATTTCTATTAGTCTGATTTATTGATCTTCAAAACTTTTGCATCTTTCTTTCTTTACAGTTACAGTGCTTGTATAAATTGATTAATATTAGTGGGAGTTCTGAAGTGACCCTGCCATATATTGAAATTGATTGGACATTCATTCTGAAGCTTAATAATACTTTTGAAAAAATTTTAAAGAATTTTTAAATTCTCTGGAATTTTTTCTGAAGTCATGTGATCCTTTGCATTTCCACTTGCACATTCATTCGTTTAAGCAATTTGTGATAATTTTTTAAAATGCTAAAAGATATTTAAAATTAATTCTTGCTTTTATTATATCAAAAATTAGAAAAAAAAGGCAGGAGGGATAGCACAGCAATAGGGTGTTTGCCTTTCATGCAGCTGATCCAGGACAGACCTTGGTTCAATCCCTGGCGTCCCATATGGTTCCCCCAAGCCAGGAGTGATTTCTGTCTGAGCGCATAGCCAGGAGTAACCATTGAGCATCACTGGGTGTGACCCAAAAACCAAAAAAAGAAAAGAAAAGAAAAATCTAGCAGATCACCATTACATTACATTGTAGATAATAAGAATTATATAGTACATCCATCATCACTTATCGTTTTCAATATCTGTACTAAGTTTTATTTTTAATTATTTTCACATAAGGAACAATAAAACAAATAAAGATTAAGTACATATATTGATGTGTGTATTCTCATTCTTCATTATATTTCTATGAAAATGAGGATGTCTTGTTCATATATATGGTTTATACAACTGTAAGTGTACTGGATTGTACACCTTCACCTGTAAGTGTAAAGGGCAAAAGGCTGAAGATTTATACATAATATGATTATAGAAAACAAAAACATTATAGAAAGCATCTGAAAGGGGATAATAACACATCCATAAAAAATATAGTAAGGATCAAATGGGATTACAGTTATAGGCTATTACATTCAACTTAAAATGCCTAATTGAGAACAAGTATTTTTTTTGTTTTTCACACTTTTTACTCACATTTTTTTTACTAGAAGAGGTTTGATATATAAAAATAATGAATTGTTCAATTTTAGAACTGGGATTATAGTCTTTAAATGATAGTAATTTTTACAAATGAGAGTTAACTGTTCCCATAGTAATTGAGAAACTTTGTATGGTGATGGGGGGAAATGACTAATCAGACAATCATTCCTTTTTGTTATTTTCTTTAAAGTTTACACTAGTTTTACATATATTTACTTTTATCCTATATGTACACATATGCATATATATGAATGTATATATGTGTGTATATATACATATATATAAAATCTCTAAGTCTGTTTTGGATCCAATCTGGAGAAAGGGTCAAATCAAAAATTAAACAATTATTACATAGAATCATATAAACATCAATGAATTTACTTAGCAATTATTAGGTAACAAATTAGGCTAATATAACAAATAAAATGTTGTGTAATATATGAGCACTCTTTGAAGATACAGGTAATCTTTAAATGAAAAAGTGTGAGTGCAATCAACAAGAAAAGAGTCAACATTAAAGTAGAAAGGCGATACCAATTGTGTGGAGATCCACATGTGTTTGTAAGATTATGGCATTCTAGGAAGTCATAGGTAATAACAATGGAGAATTGAATAAGATTAATAATTTAAAACAGTGAATGTTTTAGGCTTAGTTCCAACTTTATAATCATATCCAAGGCCGGGTTATGTAGGATTCATGAAAGAGCAGTATGGGAAATGGAATGTGAAAAAGGGGTTGTATTCTAAGCTAGACTTTCAGAAGTAAAAAATAAATGATATAATGTTAAACCAAAGACTAAATTGTACTTGGTATAAGGCATAAAATTTTATTTATTTTTTATTTTATTTTGTTGTTTTGGGGGCTAAATCCAGCAGTGATCAGTGGTGACTTCTATTTTGTGCTCAGAAATCACTCATGGCAAGCTTTGGGGGACCATATGGAATGCCGCAGACCAAACCCAGGTTAGCAGCATGCAAGGCAAATGCATTACTCACTACAGAATTTTAAAGATAGCAACTATAAAATAGTTGGTAAGAATATATTGTTAAAATCTACATTAGAGGGGCCGGTGAGGTGGCGCTAGAGGTAAGGTGTCTGCCTTGCAAGCACTAGTGTAGGACAGTCCACGGTTCCATCCCCTGGGGTCCCATATGGTCCCCCTATGCCAGGGGCAATTTCTGAGCACTTAGCCAGGAGTAACCCCTGAGCATCAAATGGGTGTGGCCGAAAACCAAAAAAAAAAATGAAACTACATTAGAATGAAAATGCATTATTCCAGACAATGGCAGCTATCCTTAGCAATAGCCCTAAGATTCAGGTTTTAGCTTGCTGACAATTGTTTCTAAGTCTGAAGATCTCAATCTTGCTTCACATTAAACTTCCTACCTTAGGTTACATTCCTTTCAAAGAATGATTGAAGTAAAATTATAAAGGTCTGTTTTAAGGGTCACATATTATCTTATTAAAGATAATATGCCATTGGGGGCCAGAGTGATAGCACAGCAGTAGAACTTTTGCTTTGCCTGTGGCCAACGCAGGACTGACCCGGGTTTGATTCCCGACATCCCATATAGTTCCTCAAGCTTGCAAGGAGCAATTTCTGAGCTCAGAGCTAGAAGTAACCCCTTAACACTTCCATATGTGGCCCAAAAACAAACAAACAAAACAAAAACCTAAATCTTTTGCCATATGATGTAGACAACATCATTTCAGTTCTCTCTATTATGGGACATTCTTACTCTCCTTACTTTTTATAAATATTATTTATCAATATTTTCTTTAATCTATTACATTACTTTAATCATGATAATAATTCATTTCAGATTTTCTTCTCAGAACAAATAATAGAAATGAAGTTTTATTTTCTTCATATTTTGTGAAATGTTTACTTTTCCACAAAATTTAATTTAATTTCACAGCCAAATATCCCTATTATTTATTATCACCTTCTTCAATCTTTACAAGTCTCTATCAGCTTTCCAGCAATAAAACTTAAATGTTGATGCAAACACATTACTGTTTAAGCACCTTGACTACTAAAATGATAAATTTCACATAAAACATAAACAGAGGTAACTCTGTACTAGTTGCTTTAGCTCTAACACTATTATTTTGTTTTAAAGAATCAGATATGAAGACTTAGGCTAGAAAATTATTATAAAAGTTTTAAAAAATAAGAAATTTCAATTTTTAGTTATAAGTGACCCTTTTTAGAGAGCAGTCACTACATAAAGGCCATCACAATAGAGAAGACAGAGGGGAGAAACTCTGTCTGTGATAGTCAACTGCTGTTTCATAGCTGACTCAAAAGCAAAGAATAATAGAGTATCTTATTTAACTTTTTACCACAGCTTATTAGATAATATCATTTCAGTTTTCCCTCTTATGGTTATTGCAAAAGTAAACTTGACTTCTTTGCCAATAGTGTTTCATGAAGTATCAACAAAATATAAAATAATGGATTATCATTTTAGTGTTACCACAAAAAACCAAATATGTGTTTTTTAAATATCTGTTACCAAATTCTATATGAAATCCATGTTTATCTTAATATCTTTATATTTGGGCCCAGAGAGATAGCACAGCGGCGTTTGCCTTGCAAGCAGCCGATCCAGGACCAAAGGTGGTTGGTTCGAATCCCGGTGTCCCATATGGTCCCCTGTGCCTGCCAGGAGCTATTTCTGAGCAGACAGCCAGGAGTAACCCCTGAGCACCGCTGGGAGTGGCCCAAAATATATATATATATATATCTTTATATTCAAAAGATGATAATATTTCTTATCATAAAGTCATATAGATGTCTGTATGATATATAAATATACATTTTATGTTGCGTTTATATAGTCTTTTGTTATGTTTCAGAGAATATTGGCAATTTACAAAGATCTAGAAGAAATTTTTATAAATAATTTTAAGTGTCTTTTGATCTTTAGTATATTCTAAAGTTATATCATTTTAACTTGTGACTAAGTGATTTAAGATGAATTAGGACAATATTAAGGATTAAGATTATAGTTTACTTGTAAAACAAAAATAAAAACCCACTAGTGGTGAGACTTCTTCAGGCACTATTTTTCTAACCCCTTATGCAGACAGGGTAGTGAAAGAGAAATAATACTAAATCAGTGAGTTAAAGATTCATTGAAGTTAGTCTAATTTTTCCTCATAGCCGTTTTGACTCATTTTCCTCTCTCTGCCTTGACCAAAGCCAGAACTCCATTCAGGGGTCCTCAAACTTTTAAAACAGGGGCCAGTTCACTGTCCCTCAGACCATTGGAGGGTCTGACTATAGTAAAAACAAAACTTATGAACGAATTCTTATGCCACTGCATATATCTTATTTGCAATGAAGAAACAAAACAGATACAAATACAATATGTGGCCCGCGGGCCATAGTTTGAGGACCAAACAATCTCCCAGTATCAGGAGTGAGAAGGTCAAGTCAGATACAAGAGTATCTATTCTAGTAGGCTTTTACATATCAAAAGAAGAGGTGACTGAGAAGAGGAATACAGATAGTAAGATGCTTGCCATGCTGTCACTGATCTGGACTTAATACCTGGTACCACAAATTATCTTCCAAGCCCTACATGATTAAGTTCTGCACCAACTTATACCAGTTTTTATATGACATTCTGAAATGAGGAAATGGCAGCAACTTGATTTAAGAGAAGGTTGCCCTATCTCATCACCTAATGGTATGATGAAATCAGAAGACATGACAACCATTGCTCTATGCAAAAACCAACATCACTAACTAAAGAAGACTGACTTTGACAAACATTGGCTAGACAGAACCTAACATGGGACCAATGAGAAAGATCCTATCTTAGGCCTCGGCCAAAAATGTGTACAAAAACCAAGATCTCTAATTCCAAAGGTCTGATTTTGACAACTATGACTGCAAAGAATTTCTGGAACCATAATGAAAGACTCTATCCCAGGCTTTGTCTATGATCTGAGCAAAAACCAAGACCCCTAATTACAGAAGACTGATTACAACAACAATGATGGAACAGAACCTCTAGAATAGTAAAGGAGGAGGAGGAGAAAGAAGAAGTAGAAGAGAAAGAAGAATAAGAAGAAAGAAAGAAAGAAAGAAAGAAAGAAAGAAAGAAAGAAAGAAAGAAAGAAAGAAAGAAAGAAAGAAAGAAAGAAAGAAAGAAAGAATGAAAGAAAGAAAGAAAGAAAGAAGGAAGGAAGGAAGGAAGGAAGGAAGAAAGAAAGAAAGAAAGGAAGAAAGAAAGAAAGAGGAAAGAAAGAAGAAAGAGAAAGAAAGACAGAGAGAAAGAAAGAAAGAAAGAAAGAAAGAAAGAAAGAAAGAAAGAAAGAAAGAAAGAAAGAAAGAAGGAAGGAAGGAAAGAAAGAAAGATAGAAAGAAAGAAAGAAAGAAAGAAAAAGAGAAGAGAGAAAGAAAGAAAGAAAGAGAAAGAAAGAAAGAAAGAAAGAAAGAAAGAAAGAAAGAAAAGAAAAGAAAGAAAGAAAGAAAGAAAGAATAAAGAAAGAAAGGAAGGAAAGAAAGAAAAAAGAAAGAAAGAAAGAAAGAAAGAAAGAAAGAAAGAAAGAAAGAAAGAAAGAAAGAAAGAAAAAAAAGAAAGAAAGAAGAAAGAAAGAAAGAAAGAAAGAAAGAAAGAAAGAAAGAAAGAAAGAAAGAAAGAAAGAAAGAAAGAAAGAAAGAAAGAAAGAAAGAAAAAGAAAGAAAGAAGAAAGAAAGAAAGAAAGAAAGAAAGAAAGAAAGAAAGAAAGAAAGAAAGAAAGAAAGAAAGAAAGAAAGAAAAAAGAAAGAAAGAAAGAAAGAAGAAAGAGGAGGGAGGGAGGAAGAAGGAAGGGAGGGAGAGAGGAAGAAAGAAAGAAAGAAAGAAAGAAAGAAAGAAAGAAAGAAAGAAAAGAAAGAAAGAAAGAAAGAAAGAAAGAAAGAAAGAAAGAAAGAAAGAAAGAAGAGGGAGGGAGGGGGGAGAGGAGGGAGGGAGGGAGGGAGGAAGGAAGAAAGAAAGAAAGAAAGAAAGAAAGAAAGAAAGAAAGAAAGAAAGAAAGAAAGAAAGAAAGAAAGAAAGAAAGAAAGAAAGAAAGAAGGAAGGAAGGAAGGAAGGAAGGAAGGAAGGAAGGAAGGAAGGAAGGAAGGAAGGAAGGAAGGAAGGAAGGAAGGAAGGAAGAGAAAGAAAGAGGAGAAACTGTGAGTGCTGCCTGTGTGTTTGTCTCTGGTCCTGTCTCCTAAACCTCTTGGGAGTGGTTTGAAAAGGGCCCAGAAAATTCACTCTCCCAGAGGCTCATTCAAGGGGCCGGAATGCCAAGGAACTGCTTCCTAAAGTGAAAATTGGCTATAAACAGTACTTCACAGAAGGCAGGTCCCCTGTTTGTGACGTCAGGCTGGGAAAATCTATGCTGGCCCAGTGGGGCCCGACTGTGAGGAACTGTGAATGCTGCCTGTGTGTGTTTGTCTCCTGTCCTGTCTCCTAAACCTATTGGGAGTGGGTAGAAAATGGCCCAGAAAATTTGCTTTCCCAGAGGCTCCAAAAGAGCACTTAGCTCCACTGCAACAAGAAGAAAAACATCATACTAAGTACTGAGCTAGATCACCGAAGTCCAGCATCTCACTCCGGACTGTCTTCTCTGCTGTGTGCTCACGCCTAAGATTTGATCCTGTGTGAGGCTTCATCCAGGGAGGGCTCCCCTTCATTAGAGGCAAGTCGACCCACCCAGAATGGGTGGAGCCAGAGGAGAGTAGCCGCGCACATCATTTAGATTATAAATACCACCACAACACGTAGAAAACCCCACAATACAAGTGTGACAATGGGGAAACAATGCAGGCCAGCATCAGGCATAGAGAATGAAGATGACAATTCTGATGACCAGAAAACAGCCAACCAACTATTTAATCTCTCAGATAGAGTTTAGACAAAAAATATGGAAAATGCTCAAAGAACTGAAAGAACCCTAGGATTGAGTTGAACAGAACAATAATAAGAACCAAAAAAAATATGAAGACAGAAATCACAAAACTTCAAACTGAAATAACAGGTCAAATAACAGGCCTGAAAAACTCAGTAAACGAATTGAATGGCAAAATGGATACGCCCTACAACAGGCTAACAGAAGCTGAGAATAGAATTGGTGCTATAAAAGATGAGATAAATAACAACTCCTCACAGCGAGAGAGAATAGAAAAAAAATTAAAGCAAATAAACAAACAATGGAAAAATTAGTCAAAGAATGGGAACAAATGAAAATAGAAGTCTATGACAAGCTCAACAGAAACAACTTAAGAATCATTGGAGTCCCAGAGACCCAGGAAGAAAATTTCCAGGAAGAATCAACAGTCAAGAACATCATTATAGAGAAACTTCCTGAGCTAAAGAATATGTGCAATCAAATCCTGCATGCCCGAAGAGTACCAACCAAAAGAGACCCCAGAAAAAATACCCCAAGACACATCCTAGTCACAACGACGAATCCCACAGATAGAGACAGAATTCTGAAAGCAGCAAGATCAAAGGAACATTCAAGGGAACTTCCTTGAGATTTACAACAGACCTGTCACCAGAAACACTCAAGGCCAGAAAGCAGTGGTGGGACATAGTGACAAAACTCAATGAAATAAATGCATTGCCTAGAATACTGTACCCAACAAATCTCTCTTTCAGGTTTGATGGAAAAATACATGATTTCACAGACAATCAACAGCTCAGAAACTATATAGACTCAAAACCATCCTTAAGAGAAAACTGAAAGACCTAATTTAAGACAAGAAGACAAGACTGACCAAAAGACACACCACATTTTTATATAAAAATAGCATTAAATCCCAGGAAAATTCTTTCTCTCAATGTCAATGGACTAAATGCACCAGTTAAGAGACACAGAGTGGCTAAATGGATCAAAAAAAACTCAATCCAATCTTCTTCTGCCTATAAGAAATGCACCTGAATAGTCAGAACAAACATAGACTCAAAATAAAAGGCTGGAGGAAAATTATCGAAGCAAACCACACTCAAAAAAAAAAACACCAGAAAAACTGGTGTGGCCATACAAATATCAGGTGATGCAGACTTTATACTCAGGAAAGTTATAAGGGACAATGATGGACATTGTATTAATCAAGGGATATGTACAGCAGGAAGAAATCACTCTCCTAAACATGTATGCACCGAATGAGGGGCCAGCAAGATATTTAATACAATTGTTGAAAAATATGAAAAATAATATCAATAACAACAAAAATAGTGGGGGACCTCCACATGGCTTTGTCAACACTGGATAGGTCAACCAGACTGAAACACAACAAGAATATACTGGACATGAGAAGAGAAGTGGAAGAAACAGGCCTAGTTGATATATATAGAACACACCATCCCCAGAAATCTGGATATACATTTTTCTCCAATGTACTTAGGACATACTCTAGGATGGACTAAATGCTGTCACATAAAACATACCTCCATAATATCAAAAAGATAGAAATTTTACAGGTTACCTTCACTGACCACAAGGCTCTGAAATTATATGTGAATTCCAAAGGGACACAGAAGAAAAACTTTAACACTGGAAGTTAAACAGCTTCATACTGAATAACCAGTGGGTCTGAGATGAAATCAAAGAGGAAATTAAAACTTTCCTGGAAACAAATGATAATAAAGACACAAATTATCAAAATTATGGGACACAGCAAAAGCAGTACTGAGAGGAAAATTTATAGCTTTGCAAGCACACATCAGGTAGGAAGAAGGAGGGGCCTACCTGAATAGCTTAATGATGCAGCACATAGAACTAGAAAGTGCTCAACAAAGGGAATCAAAAATAGAAACACAGATTGACTAAATGGATCAAAAAACTCAATCCAACCTTCTTCTGTCTACAAGAAGGAAAAAATAAAGCTGAGAGCAGAAATCAACGAAGTGGAAACCCAAAAAACAATCCGACAGATCAATGAAAGCAGAAGTTGGTTCTTAGAAAATATAAACAAGATTGACAGACCACTGGCAAAACTAACAAAGAAAGAGAGCGAGAGAAACTTCATAACTCGTATTAGGAATGAAAAAGGAGAGATCACTACTGATATGGCAGAGATTCAATGGGTAATCAGAAACTACTTTGAGAAACTCTATGCCACTAAAAATGAGAACCTGGAAGAAATGGATAAATTCTTGGATTCTTATAGTCTTCCACAGTTGAATGAAGAGGATGTAGCATATCTAAACACCCCCATCACTATTGATAAAATTAAAACAGTAATCAAACAAAACAAAATCAAAACAAAAGCCCAGGCCCAGATGGATTTACTAATGAATTTTTTCAAACATTCCAAGAGGAACTACTACCAATCCTGGCAAGACTCTTTCATGAAATCAAAAAATGGGAACACTTCCAAATAGCTTTATGAAGCCAACATTACCTTGATACCTAAACCAGACAGAGGTGCTACAAAAAAAGAAAATTACAAACCAATATCGCTGATGAATATAGATACAAAGATCCTCAACAAAATCTTGGCAAATAGTATTCAATGCCTCATTAAGAAGATCATCCACTACGATCAAGTAGGTTTCTTCCCAGAAATGCAAGGATGGTTTATCATCCATAAATCTATCAACATAATACACAACATCAACAACAAGAAAAATAAAAATCACATGATCATATCAATAGATGCAGAGAAAGCATTTGATAAGGTCCAGCACTCATTCTTGATCAAAACTCTCAGCAAGATGGGAATGGAAGGAACCTTTCTCAATATAGTTAAGGTCATCTACCACAAGCCAGTGGCAAATATTATCCTCAGTGGAGAAAAACTAAGAGCCTTCCCTCTAAATTCTGGCACAAGACAAGGCTTTCCTCTCTCACCACTTCTACTCAACAGAGCCCTGGAAGTACTCGCTGTAGTGATTAGGCAAGAAAAAAATATCAAGGGAATACAGATAGGAAAGGAAGAAGTCAAGCTCTCACTGTTTGCAGATGACATGATACTCTACTTAGAAAACCCTAAATTATCTACAAAAAAGCTTCTAGAAACAATAGACTCATATAGAAAGGTGGCAGGCTACAAAATTAACACACAAAAATCAATGGCCTTTCTATACACCAATAGTAATAAGGAAAAAATGGACATTAAGAAAACAACCCTATTCACAATAGTGCCACACAAACTCAAATATCTTGGAATCAAATTGACTAAAAATGTGAAGAACCTATACAAAGAAAATTATAAAACTCTGCTCCAAGAAATAAGACAGAACACGTGGAAATGGAAACACATACCCTGCTCATGGATTGGCAGGATTAACATAATCAAAATGGCACTACTACCCAAAGCATTGTACAGATTTAATGTGATCCCTCTAAAGATACCCATGACATTTTTCAAAGAAGTGGATCAGACACTTTTGAAATTCATTTGGAATAATAAACACCCTAGAATAGCTAAAGCAATCATTGGGGAAAAGAATATGGGAGGAATTACTTTCCCCAACTTTAAACTTTACAACAAACAATAGTTATCAAAACAGCGTAGTATTGGAATAAACACAGGCACTCAGATCAGTGGAATAAACTTGAATACTCATAGAATGTTCCCCAGCCATACAATCACCTAATTTTTGATAAAGGAGCAAGAAATCCTAAATGGAGCAAAAAAATTCTCTTCAGCAAGCGGTGTTGTCACAACTGGCTAGCCACTTGCAAAAAATTGAACTTAGACCCCCAGTTAACATCATGTATGAAGGTAAAATCCAAATGAATTAAAGAACTAGTTATCAGACCCTAAAACATAATATATATAGAACAACACGTAGGCAAAACACTCCAGGACATTGACACTGCAGGCGTATTCAAAGAGGAAACTGTACGTTCCAAGCAAGTGAAAGTAGAGGTAAACAGATGGGAATATATTAAGCTGAGAAGCTTCTGCACCTCAAAGGAAATGGCGCCCAGGATACAAGAACCACCCACTGAGTGGGAGAAACTATTCACCTAATACCCATAAGATAAGGGGCTAATTTCCAAAATATACAAGACACTGACAGAAATTTACAAGAAAAAACATCTAATCCCATCAAAAAAAAAAATGGGGAGAAGAAATGGACAGACACTTTGACAAAAAAGAAATACAAATGGCCTAAAGTCATATGAAAAAAATGCTCCACATCACTAATCATTATGAGATGCAAATAAAAACAACTATGAGGTCCCACCTAACACCACACAGATTGGCACGCATCATAAAGAATGAGAACACACAGTGTTGGCAGGGATGTGGAGAGAAAAGAACTCTTATCCACTGCTAATGGGAATGCAGTATAGTTCAACCTTTATGAAAAGTAATATGTAGATTCCTCCAAAAAATGGAAATCAAGCTCCCATACGATCCAGCTATACCACTCCTATGAATAAACTCTAGGAACACAAAAATACAATAGAAAAATTTCTTCCTTACACCTATATTCATTGCAGCACTATTTACCAGAGCAGACTCTGGAAACAACCAAGATGCCCTTCAACAGACAAATGGTTAAAGAAACTGTGGTACATATACACAATGGAATATTATGCAGCTATTAGGAGAGATGAAGTCATGAATTTTTCTATACATGGATGTACATGGAATCTATTATGCTGAGTGAAATAAATCAGAGAGAGTGAGAAAAACTCAGAATGGTCTCACTCATTTATGATTTTAAGAAAAAATGAAAGACATTTTTGCAATAATAATTTTCAGACACAGAAGAGAGAGGAACTGGAATTTACAGCTCACCTTATGAAGCTCATCAAAAACAGGGATGAGTTTAGTTAGAGAAATAACTACATTTTGAACTATCTTAGTAATGAGAACGTATGAGGGTTATAGAAAGCCTGTCTAGAGTACAGGCTGCGTTTGGATGGGGAGGAGGGAGATTTGGGACATTGGTGATGGGAATTTTACACTGGTGATGGGTGGTGTTCTTTACATGACTGAAACCCCAACACAATCATATATGTAATCAAGGTGTTCAAATAAAATATAGAA